>NC_056741.1:1725385724-1725450724 GCF_019279795.1 Protopterus annectens | reverse complement strand
AGCCATGTATGTTTCACTTATCATTTCACTAAGCCCAGTTAAATTATGCCAGCTTCTTACAGATGCAATCATGCTCTTTTATCTTTATGTATGTATCTGTAGCAGGGACTCAGAAATGAGACTTTAAAAACCCTGCTGATGTTAAGATGAGTAAACTCTCACAGCACACACAAGAACTCTGCATTCTTGATGAATGTTCTCTTCTTGGAAGCAATGCATTAACTGAATGTCTAGTCAAGAAACAATGCCTTTCCAATTCTTATAATTGTGTTCCTTTTTTTCTTCTTCTGTCTTTTTTCTGTTTCACCTTTGATCGTAATATTGCATTATTTTCATCCCATTATTTCATTCCTTTCTCTCTTATATTTAGAGGAGAACTACTTGCCATTTCCTTTGCCTTTCATCTTTATTATTTCACATATAATGCTCTCATTTTTGTGGTCTTCTGTTATTGATATGAATGCTCCCATGCAGTCTTAAAAAGTAAAAAGTCATGTGCATTCAAAAGCCATGCAGATGAAACATTTGTATATCCTTAAAGGATCATTTGCATATATCCTGTTGGCCTCCGGCGCAGGAAGTTTATGCATCTACAAAGTCAAGACTCTAGCTAGGCTGGATCATTCTTACAATTTCTATAAATGGTTGGTTAATGTGACCATTTTTACCCTTTGGTTTCCACTTTTGTTTTTGTTATATCTATTGACTTCTCTTTCTTCTCTTTCAGCTGTTCCCTTTAGGGGTCGCCACAGTGGATCATCTGTTTCCATTTCTTCCTGTCCTCTGCATATTGCTCTGTCACACCAACCACCTGAATGTCATCTCTCATCACATCCATAAACCTTATCTTAGGCCTTCCTATTTTCCTGTTACCTGGCAGCTCCATCCTTAGCATCCTTTTCCCAATATACTCAGCATCCCTCCTCAGCACATGTCCAAACCAATGCAGTCTCGCCTCTCTGACTTTGTCTCCAGATCATCCAACCTGAGCTGACCCTCTAATATACTGATTCCTAATCCTGTCCATCCTTGTCACACCCAGTGCAAATCTTAACATCTTTAACTCTGCCACTTCCAGCTTTGACTCCTGTCTTTTTGTCAGTGCCACCATCTCCAACCCATACAACATAGCTGGTCTCACTACCCTCTTGTAGACCTTCCCTTTCACTCTTACTGGTACCTGTCTGTCACAAATCACTCCTGACACTCTTCTCCACCAATTCCACCCTGCCTGTACTCCCTTCTTCACCTCTCTTCCACACTCACCATTACTCTGAAATGTGGATCCCAAGTACTTGAACTCATCCACTTTCACCAGCTCTACTCCCTGCATCCTCACCATTCCTCTATCCTCCCTCTAATTCACACACAAATATGCTGTCTTAGCCCTGCTGACCTTCATTCCTCTCCTCTCTAGAGCATATCTCCACTTCTCCAGGGTCTCCTCAACCTGGTCCCTACTCTCACTACAGATCACAATGTCTTCTGCAAACATCATAGTCCATGGGGCCTCCTGTCTGATCTCGTCTGTCAACCTGTCCATCACCATTGCAAATAAGAAAGGGCTCAAAGCTGATCCTTGATGTAAACCCACCTCCACCTTAAATGCATCTGTCACTCCCACTGCTGACTTCACCATTGTCACACTACCCTCGTACATATCCTGTACCACTCTTACATACTTCTCTGCCACTCCTGACTTCCTCATACAATACCACAACTCCTCTCTAGGCATCCTATCATATACTTTCTCCAAGTCCAAAAAGACACAATGCAACTCCTTCTGACCTTCTCTATATTTCTGCATCAACATTCTCAAAGCAAGCATCGCATCTGTAGTGCACTTTCCCGGCATGAAACCATCCTACTGATCACTAATCATCACCTCCCTTCTTAACCTAACTTCCACTACTCTTTCCCATAACGTCAAGCTTTGACTGATCAGTTGTATCCCTCTGTAGTTACTACAGCTCTGCACATCACCCTTATTCTTAAAAATAGGTACCAAAACACTTTTTTCTCCACTCCTCAGGCATCCTCTGACTTTCCAAGATTTCATTAAACAATCTGGTTAAAAACTTCACTACCATTTCTCCTAAGCACCTCCATGCTTCCACTGGTATGTCATCTGGACCAACAACCTTTCTATGCTTCATCCTCTTCATAGCTGTCCATACTTCCTCCGTGCTAATCTATTTTACTTCCTGATTTACTATCCCCACATCATCCAACCTTCTCTCTCTCTCATTCTCTTCATTAATCAGCCCCTCAAAGTACTCTTTCCATCTGCTCAACACACTCTCCTCGCTTGTGAGTACGTTTCCCTCATTATCCTGCTGCACATCTTTCCCAGCTCACTCCCTCTCTCTGGCCAATCGGTACAGGTCCCTTTCTCCCTCTTTAGTGTCCAACCTTTCATACAACTCTCCATATGCCTTATCCTTAGCCTTCGCCACCTCTCTCTTTGCCATGCTCCTCACCTCCTTATACTCCTGTCTACTTTCTTCATCTCTCTGACAATCACACTTCTTCTTTACCAGCCTCTTCCTCTGTATACTCTCCTGTACTTCCTCATTCCACCATCAGGTCTCCTTGTCCTCCTTCCTCTGTCCAGATGTCACACCAAGCACCTTTCTAGCTGTCTCCCTTACCATCTCTGCTGTAGTTACCCAGCTATTTAGTAACTCTTCATTGCCCCCAGTGCCTGTTTTAACTCTTCCCTGAACTCCACCTCACAATCACCCTTTTTCAACTTCCACCATTTGATCCTTGGCACTGATCTCACACTTTTCCTCCTCTTCTTGATTACCAACATCATCCTACAGACTGCCATTCTATGCTGCCTAACTACACTTTCCCCTGTCACCACTTTACAGTCTCCAATCTCCTTCAGACTGGCCCTTCTGCATAGGATATAATCCACCTGTGTGCATCTTCCTCTACTCTTGTATATCACCCTGTGCTCCTCCCTCTTCTTAAAATATGTATTCACCACAGCCATGTCCATCATTTTCGCAAAATCCACTACCATCTGACCTTCTGCATTCCTCTCCTTAACACCATATCTGCCCATCACTTCCTCATCCCCTCTGTTCCCTTCACCAACATGCCCATTGAAATCTGCTCCAATCACGAGTCTCTCACCCTTGGGTATACTCACCACCACTTCATCCAACTCACTCCAAAATTTTTCTTTCTCATCCATCGCACACCCAACTTGCGGAGCATATACACTAACAACATTCATCATTACACCATCAGTTTCCAGCTTCATAAACATTACTCTATCCAACAATCTTTTAATCTCCAAAACACTCTTGGCATACTGCTCCTTCAGGATAACACCTACCCCATTTCTCCTCCCATTCACACCAAGATATAACAATTTGAACCCACCTCCTATACACCTGGCTTTCTCCCCTTCCATCTGGTCTCTTGCACACACAATATATCAACCTTCCTTCTCTCCATCATATCAACTAGCTCTCTCCCTATACCAGCCATACTGCCAACATTCAAAGTTCCTACCCTTACTACTACACTCCTAACCTTCCTCCTTTATTTCTGCTTTTGGGCATGCCTTCCCCATCTTCTTCTACTTCAGCCAACAGTACCCCGATTTCCGCCAGCACCCTGTTGGCTAACAGTACTGGTGGTGGTCGTTGTTAACCCGGGCCTTGACTGATCTGGTATGGAAATCTGTATTGTTGTCCGCATATGTTATTTGGCAAAGGTTTTATACCAAATGCCCTTCCTGACGTAACCCTCCCCATTTATCCGGGCTTGGGACCGGCACGAAGAAATGCACTGGCTTGTGCATCCCCAGTGGCTGGCTTCTTGACTTCTCTTTATGTACCTTAAATGTAATGGCAGCATGGTCAGATATGAGCCTCTCTTTTATCTGAATGTAACGTGGGGGAGGGGTAATTGTGACTGCTATAGTAAAACAACAGCTATCTTAATTATATGTGTTGTATACTTTCTGTAAAAGGATAAAGTGCAACATTTCCCTTATGAAAATTTCTGCAAATATCCCAATCTTCTCCGACATTTTTCCAACATTTCATTTCTTGCTTTAGCATGATATTCTTTTCTTTTTTTTTCTTTTACTGAAAAGCCTATGTTTATTGGGATCTATTGTTATCACTGAGGTCCCCTGCTATGACAGTTATATAGCTACTTTTTATTTATTCTAGCTGCCAAAAAATGAAAAAAGAAAACTGGGATCACCCCAGTTGGGTTCATTAAGGTTTATTAACTGTTTTTCCTTTGCATTAACAGTCCCCGGGATTCATGAAGCGTGGCGCAAGAACGGCGTTAGGCTTGCGCCGACTGTGCGGCGTAGAGATGGAGCAGTAGTGCCATATGCATATTAATGAAGGTGCGCTGCTGCCACATCCACATGCATAGGAAATGTGCGTGAGTGCATGGGTCATGTCCAAGCGCCGCATGGAGGCGTGGACATGTTGGCTGTTTACGTGCAACCTAAAATGCTGAATAGTACAGCCTGCCTCTAATAGTAATCACACCTGTCAGTGTCTGTGGATACTGAAACGTATGCAAAGCATGCAAGACAATTTTGTGAATACAAAAATAAGAATCAAACACAAATGCATGTAGCTGAATATTGAGTCCCCATCCCTCCAACAAATGACATTTAAAACCCCGTGCCCATATTCCATTGTAGTGTCGATAGTTTTACCACGTGGAAACAAAACGCATCGTGTTAGCGCGCCACCAATAGCTAAGTCTAGCCCAATGGTCAGGGTTTCCACCTGCCCGCATTGTGAGGGATAGTCCCCCTCTGGGCAGTTGTGTCCATACCAAAACCATTATAAATGTAAAATATCCTGTGATCGTAGGACATAATTATGTCCCACATCTTATGTAATAGTCACATACAATAGTTATTTCCATATGTAAAATATCTACATGTTACAAGAAACAGAATAAGCAAGTAAACGAAACAGAAGAAGCAGCTAAACTGCTACAACAATAAGCTTACATTTAGGCATAAAACAAAAGTACTATCTGTTGTACTGACTGTGGGTATGTGTCGGCCTGAAAAATCTGGTGTGTCCCGAATATATCCCATCCTGGCCATATGAAAAGGTGGCAACTCTACCAATGGTCAGAGCATTCGCACAATAACTGGCCAGCCTCTTAATCCCCCTTAAAACCAGTGACCTTTAGAGGAAAGGTGGTGAATTACACTGAATGAATAATGACAATAATTAAGAGTAATAGACTTCTTTTACTTCAGAAAATAAGTATTAATACATATGCTCTGATTCTGTCAACGTTTTAAGTTAATAGTACTAATATTTTAAAAGTGTCCGTGATTGTCCTTGATTTGTCCTTGCCTTATCGCTGTCACTGTTGAAATTAGTCCCTGAGTGGTTGAGAGGTCCGTACACATATTTACACCAACCAGCTGTCACATTTGTTGCCAGTACTGTTGAACACCTGTAGTGAAGTCATATATCCTAGCTACCATTCATGCGGAATGTACCACAGATGGTGTAGTGGTCAAATTGGTGACTATGGTGTGTCTGTTTCTGGGTCCAAGCCATACAAGGGCCGCTAATTTTATGTGATGCCCAGAATAATGTCCATCGGATATAGGGAGGTAAAGCCAGGTACAAGCAGACATAAGTGGGGATGCGCGGCGGACATTCAACAGTATGGGAAATGTAAATAGGTATGTAGCTGTATATGTATGTGTATGTACAGACAGATATATATATGAATGAACCTGGTCACAATAAAGCAGTCATAAAAAATGTGAATGGAAACACCAGCGGAACCCCACCCCCACCCCATATTATGTAGTGCCGACATATCAAGCTGGTCAGAGGTGGGCAAACCCCTGCATCTGTAAATACAGGTAGAATGGTAACATTGGGACTAACTCTGTCCACGTGCTAATTCTGAAATTCAAATGGATACAGGGCTGTTCCGGTCTCCAGTCGGACAATCCTAAACCCAGATGACCACATGAACACCCTGACAAGCAAACACACGGATGTGCCAGGACTATAAGCTTTGGAGTTCTGAATATCCTCGGAGTGAGTAAACATGCAGAATGGGTCCAGAGCAGTAGGGAAGTACCTCACAAAAAGAATTACTGGCCTCAAACAGATGTCCTACACTGATCGTCTCAAAAAACTCCAGCTTTACTCTGTGGTATATCGCCTACTCCAAGGTGATCTCTGCCTAACATATAAAGCTATGTCAAATCCAGAGCTGTTGGACATGCTACACCTAAAGAAATCCAATCCTTCTGAGCTACATGCTCTAGGGACCTAAACCTTGTCACCACAATAAACAGGACTTGCTGGAGGGATAGATTCCTGTCCCAGAGACTTCCCATATTCTGGAACAAGCTTCCCATCTATGTCAAGCAAACTTCCTCATTAACACTCTTCAATAAAAATCTTGATGAGTGGATGGGAAATAGGAACTACACCCCGGGGATCACTTCTGTGGCTCTGCTTGATAGGGGCACAGGAAATGAACTTTCTTGGGTTGGCGTAAGCCAGGGAACTTTGTTGGCTAGGCTTACTTAGGCCCTTGGGCCAATAGCCTAGTACCTACCTATGAACCTATGTTTTTCACCATTGGATGTTAGTAAAATTTATCATTAAACCATGATGGGAAAACATTTTGGAATATTAATGTTTGGTGAAGCAGTTATAAATATTTCTAACATTTTCTTATCTGCTTTAATACTGGAGGTCCTGTGTGACCTATAGCAGAACAAATAGTGCAGTCTTGTATACAGCATGAATTTACACAATTTTGCTTCTGATATTGGCCCCTTAATGTGTATAGTTTTGCATATTGGCATTACTATCCTGAAATATTATGAAAGGAGTATGTAAATTTTGTGTGCATTATCAGAAAAATATCTATATGCTTTCCACTCTCATCATATGTAACTGGATAACTCATGAAGGAATGAACAATTGTTTCATCAATTCCTTGAGTCTTACTTGCATGCTTACAGAGATTTCACCCTTTTTTAACAACAGCACCAATAATTTTTTTTGCAAATAAACTGCTTTTTTTTTAAAAAATAAAGTACAAATACAGTTATCACCTGAAAGGTCTGTCATATTTTATGCATTTTGTAACTTACATTGTCCTGTCCGCCCTTTAAATAACCACACCAAACACATAAAGAAATTTGACAACCTTTATTAAACTCTATTATACAATGAACTTTATGCATACAAAACTAACATTAGTTATCTTTCTCAGCAACGATGATCTCAGGGCAGCATCACCACTCACCCTGGATGAATTTACCTCAGGGCAGAGTAGCTACTCATGCTAATACCTCCTCCACTGGGGCAGCGTACCTACTCATCCACATAAAAAGGCAGCATACCTACTCACCTCACCTCCATACCAAACCATTAACCAATAACCACCTTCTTTAGAGGGGGGACAGAAGAGGACAATCCTGTCCCTCTTCTCCGCCTCATATTGCCCACATCTTCCATCCATATACAAAAAAGGGAGGGTGGGAGGGTCACCAACTCAAGCCAAATGTGCCTACTTCCTTTAATCCCTAACACTTAATCCTGTCAGAAGTCCCTCCTTCCCCTACCTCACTTCCTTTCACATCTCCCTCTCTCTTTAACCCTTTCACCACCACAATCTCACTATCCTATCCAACTACAATCCTCACCTTAATTTTAATCTCTATACCCTCCCCACACCCCTTTACCCCTTATCCGCGGGACCGGGGCAACTTAGTTTGTCCCAAACTACATTTGTCCCATCCACCCTTTAAATAACCACACTAAACACATAAAGACATTTGACGACCTTTATTCAACTATATTATACAATGAACTTTATACACACAAAACCAACATTAGTTATTTTCTTCAGCAACGCTGATCTCAGTGCAATGTCACCACACACCCTGGATGAATTTACCTCAGGGCAATGTACCTACTCACCCTGATACCTCCTCCACCAGGGCAGAGTACCTACTCAACCACATAAAGAGGCAGTATACCTACTCAACTCACCTCCATACCAAACCATTAACCAATAGCCACCCTCTTTAGAGGGGGAACAGAAGAGGACAATCCTGTCCCTCTTCTCCCCACCAGCCTGGTCCCAGGCTGTTCCCCCTCCTAAACCCTAGCTGCAATCATATCCTCTAAAAAGAGTTTCAGATGCAAATTAAAAAGATCCAATCCTACGTCATTAAGGTGTACTCCATCCGTTCAATACCAAGACTCCTCTCCATCCCCAAAATCTCTATGATCAATGGTATGCATCCCCAAAATTCTTAATTGCCTAGCCAGCCTTTGATTAACACACCTTCTGACCCTTTCAATCGCCCTTTAACTAGATGCAGCCCTCCAACACAAACGAGGAACCAACTCTGACCACACAATTTCCATACCCGGGTACAATGCCTGTAATCTCATCAAATCCTGCAAAATAATGTCCACTAATTGTTTTTCAGAAACAATGCCCAAGTGAAAGACTAGTATACAAGGACAACCCACCTTCAGTTTAACCCTCTCAAATTCATGCAACAATCCATCCCACCTAAGACCCATAACACCATGCCAAGTCACTGACCACCCTAAATGTGATAAACCCAAATTTACCCCATCATCCTTAACTAAAGCATGCTTCTCTGCCCAGTGGATATATGAATGCCCCAAGATGATAATGTGCTTTCCTAAAAGAAAAGAAGAAAAAATTAATAATCAGACCACAACTTATCTAATATAAGACAAAAATGCATTTGAAGATCACCTCCCCACTCTTTTAATCAATTCAACAGAACCACCCTCTCTAGCTAAATCTGAGGCCCTACCTATCCTGAACAAGGGAGCTGCAAACATCTCTGCCGGAAATCCCATGCATCAGAAAACCCTCCTCACCAAAGTTATGAATCTACTACTCGACACCATCTTCCCATCCAATGAACAAAAAATCAACTGATCTACACTCCCCTTCGGCCTCTTCATAAATTCTTTTTTCCCACATTACTGGACAAAGGCAAGGATTCTTGTCAGTTTTAAGCACCACCAAACATCCCCTACCCATTGATCTGTCTTACTCCTCCTTAATGCAATAGTAACCACACCCTCCTCTATAATGACATCCTTCCAACATAACGAGCCTAACAACTCCAAAATATGGAAAGCGCTAAAAATATAAACATGTACATCACGCATCCTACATAAAGTAATCCGGAGACCCCTTTTGCAACAAACCTAACCCTTTCAACAAAACTTTCAATATACCCCTCATAAGTGGCCATTGAATATCCCTATGTTCCACCACCACTCTCCCCAACCCCTCAACATATGCCCTAATGTCAAAGACTTAGTGAAATCCTGCAACCCTGCTACCTTAGCGAAAATGCTAATTGCAGCCAAATCCACCTTAACTGTCTGCAAAGCCTTGCCTAGCCCCCAAGCATGAGCTACATATTGCAGTAGTAATTTCTCTGACCATACCCCTTCCTCTTCTGGCAACCGCAAAATAAAATGATTAAAATCAGAAAGAGCCCTACCATACGCCTTCATCATAGAAGGGGCCCAAGTATGCCATAGCTACATCGACCCAAGATTCCACACCTCCTCTGGCAGGATTTCTGGCACCTCCTCCGCCCATGGAACCAACCCTCAAAACCTAAAAAACTGAAATCGGGATGAGCTATCAGCAGTCTCATTCTGTATGCCAGGCACATGCACTCCTGTAAAAGAAAAATTTATTAAGAGGTTCTGCAAAACCAATTTACGTAATACCAACAATAACAAACCTGACTTAGCCATCTTCTTTTGCAATACCCAGACTACAGCCATATTGTCAGAGTGAAAAAATACACGTTTGCCCCTCAATTGCTCCTTCCACACCACAGAAGCTGCCCATATAGGCATCAACTCTAGAAAGGCCACATCCTGCTTCCATACCTCCTCCCATTCCTGTGGCCTTTCAGCCGCAAACCACTGACCCCTGAAATAGGCTCCCATGCCAGCACCCCCAGCTGCATCCGTAAATAACTGAAGTTCCTCCTGCCCCACCCAGTCTGACTGCCAAAAAGATATCCCAATAAATTATTGCAAAAACCCATTCCACAACACCAAGTCATCCCGCACCAGTTGGGCCACCCTAACCCAATAGTGTTTGCTCTGATCCCCTTTCAGCAAATACGCCACTGACCTGCAAAAAGCTCACCCTAAGTGCACCGCTCGACAGGCAAAATTCAAAAGCCCAAGCAACTACATAACTGAACAAATCTGAATCTTATCCTTACCCAACACCGAACGTATCACCGACCTAAGCCTCTCTATTTTATTCTTGGGTAAACAAAACAGTCCCCGCTACACATAAACTGTTAATCACAGAAATTCTAATGCTCTTGCCAGACCCTCCATCTTATGCTGAGACAATGGTACCCCTAACTCCTCACACATAATCGTAAACTCCCGCAACCCCTTCTGTGCTCCTACCCTTCCTTCACCCACCAGCAAAAAATCATCTAAATAATGCACTGCCTTTTGAGTTCCCACTCTCTGCTGCTAAATCCAATGCAATACTGTACTGAACTTCTCAAAAGTTGCACATGCCACTGAACAACCCATAGGCACAGCTTTATCAAAGTAGTACTTATCTCCTACCCACATCCCCAGTAGTGGCCAATCCTTACTCCTAATAGACAACAATCGAAAAGCCGACTCAGTGTCAGCCTTAACCAACCATGGCTCCCTAAATTCCCTAATCACTTTCATTGCATCATCTAAGGAAGTGTAATGCACCCTAACCTCCTCTTCTGCAATAAAATCATTTACTGAATTCCCTTCCGGATACGACAAGTGATGTATCACTCTGAATTCCCCCTCTCACTTCTTTGGCACCAACCCCAAAGGTGACACTCTGTAAGTATTAAAAGGCGGACTGTCAAAAGGACCCAATAACCTCCCCACCTGACACTCTTTCTCCAGTAAAACTTCTAAAATGTCCTCTTTACCTTGAACAGACCGTAAATTCTTGCAACCTCTCCACCCCCTCCCATGGTGGACTTAATAGGAAATCCCTCTAGAAATCCTTGTATTATCTCCTCTTTGATGGCCAGACCTGGAAACCAATGAAGCATACCCCGGAGAACCTCAACCTTAATGGGGAATGGTACCCCTTCCTCAATTGCCTCTAAAGAACCCGAGTCCAAATCCCTGGGACCCACGAAAACCCTCCTGTGGACTGGTTGAAAGCCTTGAGATAAGCCTTGCCCACCAAATCCACCCTCACGACCAATAACATTAGAGTTCCAGGTGGACAGATCTTGCCGACCACAGCCAATGGCCGAATGACTCCCTCCACATCTTGAACAAACGTGTGCAAATTTGCACCCTACCCATGAACAGGAGCCACTATTAAATGACCAACACACACCCGCTGTTTCCACCCCACTCAACCATCTGTTAAAGCCACTGTAACTATCCATCATTGTAGCCAACCATAGATCTGGATGACGCACCTCCCAACGAAGTGACTGGTCCACAGTCTTCCATTTGCAGAAACACTGATCATACCAAAGCCACGCATTACCCGGCTTTAAATGTGGAGCCTCACGTATGGTAAGGAAATAGGCTAGAAGTGGCAGGGCCAAAGATCCGTTCTTCTCCAGCTGCACTGACATAAAATAAATAAAGCCAACCACCCAATTATCTCATGTCCTTGGGCGAAGCTTACCAACCCTCTGCCTTCCCAATGCTGCTAAAGCCACCAACAAGTCCTTGCTATTATAGGACTCTGCTTCCATTAGCCATTGGACCCCTTCTGCATCAATCAGCTCAAACAACTCCACATACTCTCCTTTCCAAATTTTCGCCTTAACAGCACCCGGAATGTGCAGAGTCAGGAAAATCACTCCTTTCCCCTGTCCCAAAGATTGGGTAGCCTACCAGTCCCTGGGCCACAGTCCAAAGTCAGAGCCTACCTCCAAGCCCAAGACCGAACTGTCCCTGGAACCAATTGCCACCCTCGTTGCATCTCTAACCGGGTACCTGGCACCCCGTGCTAGTTGCCTCTGCGCCTCCTCTATCCCTTGCATACCACCCCTGAGATCCCCAACTGACAAGTCTTCATCATCCCTCCCCCACCACAATCCTCAACCCCTAGCTCCCCAGACAATACTGCCATAGTAAAACCATTACCTGCACCTTCATCTTGCGACATACTGGGAACTGGTGTATCCACTGCTACCACCTGCTGCAATGCCTGTTGCTTTTTCCCTCCAGCTGGGGTTCTCACTGTTGTGCACTGCCTCATCCAACCCAGGGTCTGTTCAGGTTCCTGTACCACCTTAGATGTTGCTGCCTCCTGGAATGGCTCCTCCGCTTGGGCCACAATAGCTTGCCATCTCTGCCTTAGTTCTGGTAATTTAGCCATTTGTAAAAGAGAAGCACAATATTAAAACTGTTCTACAAGCCCGACTGCCCTACTTTCCCCCAACCCCTAGTATTGCCTTGCCCCCATACCTTAAAATATGCCCCTGCCTGGCACACACTTCACCTTTCAGCTGCACACCCAATCAGCCACACCTCCTACCTCTTGCAACCCCTTCCTAACCCTAGAATATTAGCTATCAATATCCCTCCCCGTATATATCCATCTATATATATATATATATATATATATATATATATATATATATATATATATATATATATATATATAAAATTATAATATTATTAAATAAATAAATAATCCTGCCCCTCTAACTATATCCCTACATACCAGCCACCCAGTCCTATCAGCATTCACACAATCAAGCCTGAAAACACTTACCTTTCCTCCCAGAATGACAATCCAAAGAGGTAATGGCCAAAGACCGCAGTGCACATGGGCAAACCAGCACCCGGACTCAATGGCCGAAAGAACGGCAGAAGCTACCCATGAAACCACCAGGGAGGACGGAAAGGATATTCCACCACCACCACCACTGAATACCAGGACGCAGGGACACCCGAATGACCGTGACGCCATCCTGAAGCACCGACAGGACTGGAGACTGGAGAAGGCACACGGAAACCCGCAAACCCACCAGGAAGCCCAAAAAGAAGATCCACTACTACCCACCAATGCAGACGAGACCGGAATGCAATGATGGACCCCCCCCCACAACCTACCACAACCACGGGGATAACCGTTTCTACCGACAAGGACACAGCAGCCCAAGAACCCACCAGAGAACACAAGGGGATGATCCGCCACTACCCCCCAATGCTACCGCCTACAACAACCACTAGGAGAACCATTTCCCCAGAAAAGGACATGGCAGCCCATGAACCCACCAGGGAGCATGAGGAGATGATCCACCACTACCCCCCAATGCTAATGGGACCGGATTGCAATGATGGATCCCCCCACCACCTACCACGACCACCAGGAGAACACTTTCCTTTTTTCTTTTTTTTTTTTTTATTTTATTTTTGATTACCCCGACCGCATGGCACCAATGGCCTCCTACCAAAGGAGGTAATGGCAGGCCCAGCTTCCCCCACGGATGTCACTCGACAACATGGCTCAACCGGGAAAAGGCCCGACGGATCCCCCGGAGACACACGGATGATAGGGAGCAACCATAGTGGAACCGGATGACCACAAAGACCCCAACCACCGCGACCGTACTTACCACCCCACCAGAGACACCATCAGACCACCAGAAGGACCCCAGCCATGAATCCAGGACACCGGGAAACACCCACCACAACCTCAGGCCTATCGGACCACCAGAGAAACACCTCAACACCCAGGTAAGCCAAACACTACTCACACCGACACTTTATCCTTTTTTTTTTTTTGACCACCCCCAACCATTCACCCACACACGCACACACATACACACACACACACACACACACACACACACACACACACACACACACACACACACACACACACACACACACAAACACACTCTGCTCTCAGTATTCTTTCACCCTTCCCTACCAGTAAGCTCAACCTATTTTCCCAGACTTCATCCCCACATTAAATTAACACTCTATAAAACACCAAAGGAAGAGGAGGGAACTGACCCAGTTAACTTAACCCCTTCTCTCCCCACCATCCAAGGCCTACCTGCATCCACAATACGTACAGGTCATCTGGGCATAAGCTAGTTGTTACTGTACCACCAACTCATGCCAAATGTGCCTACTTTCTTTAATCCCTAACAATCCTGTCAGAAGTCCCTCCTTCCCCTACCTCACTTCCTTTCACATCTCCCGCTCTCTCTTTAACCCTTTCACCAGCACAATCCCACTATCCTATCCAACTATAATCCTCACCTTAATTTTAACCTCCATACCCTCACGACACCCCTTTATCCCTTATTCGCGTGACCAGGACAACTTAGTTTGTCCCAGACTACATTTGCTTATGAGATACTCCAAATCATTTGAAATGAGTTTTTAACAGAGAATTTTGGAGAAATGCCTCAGGAATCAGGTAGACACTTAGCAGTATTAGTAAAGAAATAACTGCCCAAAGATTTTGGCAAGAAAATGTAATAATCTGAGGCACAGATATTTTTGTAAGACAAATTGGGCGGTATTCATAGTCTGTGGCTTCACAAGTGTAAAGCTATGCAGATATGCACATAGATCAGCATGATGTAGTGCTATTAAATATGGAAAAGCAAAGTAATTTTTATAATCATTCCCATTTTTTCTAAACATGTAAATTGTATAAAGTTCATCTTTCCATATGTGCGAACTAATTCACAGAATTGTAAATGGTATGTGCCTTGGCATATGGACAAGCATAGATGAGCACGGTCACATAAAAAGCATTATTACAAAATTATGGACTGCACAGTAACTAAAACTGTTTTCCTTTTTCTTTTTTCTTTTCTTTTTTTTTTTTTAATAAAGGGGTTAGAACTGCTTCATCCAGGGATATCATTTTGTAGATACCCTGATGGTTTCATTAAATAATATGAAGAGGGATGATAGGACAGATTAAAAAAGGGGAAACAAAACAAAGAGGTGAACACCCAAAGGAAACATTAAGAGGGTTTGAGCAGGAGGAGGTGGGAGAGGATGGGCACTATATTTTTGTCAGGGGATAGACCCTCTTATTTTTCAAAATGTTTTTGTAAGAGGATAGTGAGGTTGGGAACTATAGAAGAGGTTGAAGGAAAAACAATAAAGGAGGAAGGGTGAGGAAGTCCCATTTGTGTACCCAGTCCACAGAGCCTCAAACACGTCCACTGCCAGATAGTTTTGCAGTGTAGACACCTGATGCTAAGGGGGAAGGAGCCTGTGTTGGTATGGTGGTTGGCAACAACTGGGTGAGTGTGTTTATACATGCTGAAGAGAGGCTTTGGCTGGCATAGTTCTCCTGTCCCCTACCTCTTCCAGTACATCCTTAACCAAACTCTGAAGCCCCCATTCAGTGAGGCTTGTCTGGCTGCCACTTGTTTCTGGAGTGCCTGCAGGACAGTTCCTCCACTCTGACTCTGTGAGGACAGCCTGGATGGGCAGATGTTGATCTTTCCCCAGCCTGGGACGTATGTGCCTGGTCTGCTCCTAAGGGATTTGAACTTGCATAAAAGAAAAATAAAATGGTAGAGAAGCAAAACAACAAAGGAAAAAGAAATAGCTAAGCAAAATAAAGAAAAAAGAAAAAAAGGGGGTGGGGAAAGAAAAGCAGAAAAAATACAATAAATCCATATAATACTGCTGTAATGCAGGGTAGCAAGTCAATAAACTACTGTGAAAAATATCTATTGAAGTAGAGTTGTGTATGGAAAGTGCTTATGCATATAATTGGAGGAAGTGATAGATGAAGTGCTTATGTAACTTGGGTGAATGTGTAAGAGTAATACTTGTGCATACTTGTGATGAACTGAAATGCCAAATGATTTTTTTTTCTTTTGGAAAGGTTTTGTGTTCAATTTGGTACTTTCAAAGTGTTCAGTTTAGTACTTTTCAAACGCATTTTACAGTACACAATCAAAGAAATCACTAAATACTGCAGTTAATAATGGCTAAAAATGACATTTTAACACATTTTCTTGATCTGTACCTGTCTTCATTTGCACCAGCCGCAAATGTATAACATCAGTTGTTTGCAGGATTACCACTGAAATAATTTTTAAAAGCATTGATGTACTACTGTTTATACTACCCTGAATTATGTGTAATAATTTCTGCTATGGTTAGTTAAGTAATTAATATCTTAAGAACACCTGTGTCTCTTATCAGAAGATTCCACCAGCTTCTTTGTTCTTCTCTTTTCCTGTTGGGAGTTATATTGAATTTCATCTTCAGCTAGAAGTAAAATGGAGAAGATTAATCTTGTTTACCTGTATTTGTATTCCACATATAGACATACGCCTTATATTCCCTGTAATCATTTATTTTTGTCTTATGCTGTTTGATTTTAACTGTTGAATGCATACATGTATATATTATTAAAATAAGTAATTCATTATAATAATTAAGAAGAGCGAATGTCCTTTTCCTGCAGAACTTCGTCTAATGTACAATAATGAACTATAGCAAGTTGTTCCTGAAAGGTTATGTGCTGGTCATTATTTCAGCTCCCCCCCTCAACATCCAGTCTGATTAGGGTGTGGAGAGAGCTATTTCAGTCATGCTCTATGTGCAGCAAGAAATACTTGTGAACAATTAAGTTTAACAATACCTTTTACTTATATCAAGTTATTTCTCACAGAAGCTGTATTCTTGTAATAATTAAAAAAGGTCTTGCAACTTTTTCAATGCAACGCTACACAATTATTGACCACTGTAAGCACACATTTTATTTCAAAAGTGCATTACATGCAGTCAGCATTATTGATATTTGAACATTATTAGTAATACATTTACAGAGTTTCCAGAACAGATCACAATTTTAATATTCTTTACTGACATTTACATTTATTGCTGTAACTCAATGCATAGCAGTATGTTCTGTCTGTCATGAGCATATTGATGTCTGATTACATAAACGCTATTCATATTTTTTATGCATTTCAGAATATCACATCAGGAATATATTAGCAGGTTAAGATACCTGACTATTGAAGAACTTGTACAATTTTTCTATGCCATTTTGTATTTTATATATATATATATATATATATATATATATATATATATACCTATATATTGATTAAAATTTGTACTTACTGTAGAACTCTGGCCCTCTCTCCTGAAACTGATCAAACACTCAGCCAGCTGGTCAGCACTATGCTTTTGCAAGTTGTCATACCTGCTATCATTGCTCTGAACCTTCCTTCCCCAAAATGAAGAATGCTTTCTCTCATAATAGGCAGAATGTGGAACACTTACTAACAGCTTAGTGACATCTTCAACTGGGAAGCCCATAGGATGGTTAAAATCTGTTTTTTTACTTATATTATATTTCTTTTATTCAATTAATGTGATTTAGTAATATTCATCATGGATATCGGTTAGAAAATTGCCAACACTGAAAGTGTCACAGACCCTTTCAACGTGGAACTGTGAGGAGCATGAACTTTTTAAGACCCCAAGTGAGAAGCTTTCTTCACAATGAGGTATAGCTGAGAGGTATGCCTGTGATGGCAGTACTGACTGAAGCAGGTTATACCTGTCAAGGTTGACAGGTGGTCACCCAGCTACTGCCAGATATCGATTTTCCCAAGTACTGGTATGCACGCACACCTGGATCTTCTCCATGTATGAGACATGCAGAAGGAAGAGCATGATTGAGGTCTTTTCTTAGAACAGCCAGGAGTGCGCCCTCACGCCTTCACAGGTTTTGCTATCATTTGGAGAGCCAGAACCAGAATGAGAAAAGTATGGTGAGGGCTGTATTAACCAGGATTAGAACCACTCCCTGTTGGGTGTGACATCACCTTGACCAAACCCTTTTTCACTAGCATGCTCATTAGACAAAGTATTGATAACATTGGTAGGTTTGGTATAACCAAAACTGTTTTGTCTCACATTTTTTTCTTAAAAGGAAACATTTTCCAGACCATACAATTGCTAATGGATTATTTCTTAGTTTGTCAAAAATAATTAAATTTTGCCAGTTATATTTTTTCATAACATTTACATTTTTGTGTTATGTCTGAGTTTTAGCACAGTTTAGATTCATGGACTGAAGTAAGACCTAGTCCTTTTTTATAACCATTTTTAATGGGTAGTGGGGAAAGAAATGTCAGCATTACTGTGATGAAGCATTTCTAGGACTTTTGCATATGTACGACTTGTTATGGTGTGACATACAGACTTCGATGGCCAGTGATTAACCTTCATTTTCATTATAATCTGACATTCAGAAAACTCCATTTTGAGTTTTACCAGTATATCCTTATATTGTCTAGTTTAGGACAAACAGTGTGTGTCAGTGAACAGCCTGGCATTGCTGCGGACTGCTACAAAATTCATAAATGTCTGCAGTGTATCCATGGCTTTTCGGATTCATTCATGTAGTATGTCACATGCATTCATGATCAGCAAAAATCTAGAATATGCCAATGTACTTCGTAACATGTTTGCATTATACGATTCACACATGTATATAAATTAGCCTAATTTGCATACTAAATGTGTAAATTGGGCTGAATTTATGCTACAGGTTTGAGAGCCATATTGATTCACAAATAGCTAAGATATGTGGCAAATTACTTAGGATAACTCAGACATCAAAAAGTAAGAAAACATTTATAAATTAATTAATACCTATTAACAAGTCATTTTAGTAGCTGTTACAATGTTTTAAATGTCAGTTGCAATGCATTTTCAACTGGATTGTGCTTTTATATATAATATTGAATGACTGTTTTTAATTATAAGGAAGTGTTTGCAATTTGTTATTCACTGAAAATGCAATAAGTGAACAATGCATCATTACAGACCTTTCATATTGTTCATATATCTCAGAACTGGTTATTGCAGTTAAGAATGTAACCAACCCTATCGCACCACCAGACCACTAAGATCCAGCAGCAAAAATCACTTGCAGATCACTAAAGCCAATAACTCTGCTGGTGAAGCACTATTCTCTTGCGCCATAGCTAAATTATGGAACTCACTCCCACCCACAATTACCTCCATACCATCATGCACCCACTTCAAAACTTTACTAAAAGCGCAACTAAAAACATGCTGGCTATGCCCTTGCAACTCCCACTCTAATATCATCCACCCCATCCGACCACTACCTTTCTTTCCACTCCACTAACTACCTTGATTATAGCAAGCTCAGATGCTCATAAGCCAGTACTTATTATACAGCACAAACTACTTCTTCTTGTAACATTTGTTAATGTCTGGTATGCACTTCACAGATAAAGATTCTAGTTGTCTACTGATGTACTATGTTCTTCATCTGTAAATATGTTGTAAGCAATTGCTATGTAAATTGTTAATCACTATGTAATCCAATGTAAATACTGTCTGTTTATTTTAACTGTGGAGCTTTTCTCCCCGGGCCTCCGCTGAAAATGGACCTACATCCAGTCGGACACTCCCAGTCAACAAATTTAAATAAATAAATAAATAAAGAATGTGTGCTGTGCAGACGGATGAATACTTGGCCATGGCAGACAGTACTGCATTTTAACATAAATATAATTACTTTCATCAGGATTAAATAAGTTGAAGTTGTGGTGTGCTTTGAAATCACATTTCTATTGGCTTATTTATGTATTTGTGTCAGTGGCAGGAATAGCAGGCCAATGGTTTTGTAGTTTAACTGCTGATGTCATCCAGACAGTACTGTGGCAAGTTTTTAACTGTAGCTCTTTTATTTTATTTATTTATTTATTTTCCCTGTATAGTACAGATGGAGAATAAGGGATACAGCCACATCCATAATAACTTTAGCCATGAGGAAAATTGTGTACTCATGGCAGCACTTAGGACATATGGCAAACTTCTGTTTGGTAAAGGGGGGAACAGACAAGCCAACAGGAACAAACCATGGAGCCAAGTAGCTGTTGAAATCAATGCAGTTGAAGGCTTAAACAGATCTATGGCACAGTGCAAGAAAAAGGCAAATTATATTGTAGGATATGATAGAAGTAAGGCCAGGCAGAATGCAATTTCCAGATCGACTATTGGGGGGGGGGTCCAAATCTTATTAAGTTAACACTAGTTGATGAATTCCATATGTCCATCTGTGGGGATCACTATTACACAGAAGATGGTGTAACTGGAATAATTAGAGGTGTCATAGATACTGTTCCATCAAACCAAAGTCTGCAGCAGCATTTGCATTCATCTGCTCCTGAATACTTGATTTAAGGTATACACCTTTTAATGTTTAACATTGAATGGTGACAAACAGTCCCCTCTTTTAAGCATGCTATACTGTATGCTGTTAACTACTATTAATGTGTTGTAATGATTTGTTTTACAAATACAGCATTAGAAACAAACAGTTCAAATTTACAAATACATATGGATGAAAATGATGATGATGATGATGATGATGATGATGATGATAAGGTGGTTGTATTTATGAGGCACCCTGAGGGAAGTGGCAGGCAGTCTGATAGTATAATGGCAGAATATCTCACCTCACAAGATGATAGTAACTCTAATGTGACACTGCATCACAAAGTCAAACACAGGCTGAAATTTCACTCATATTTGTATTCCAGAAGCAAACATGCACTTCTACTCCAGTATCTCCACATCCAGAAGAACAGTTTGAGATGTAGGCAGGCAGTCTGAGGTTACATTGCCCACAGTTACAACATTACAAATAGGGGCTAGGCACAGAAATTATTCTGAACTACCTCAGGAAACACATAAAGCATTGGCTGCACAACAGGAAATGTGCCGTGACATAGTTAGGGCTCAAACCAATGCAACAGAGAGTCAGCTAGAAGTGGATAGAGTCTAACAGGGTATGCAGGAAGATTTCAAACAGTACTTTGAATTGGTAGACAGAAGGGATAATGTCATGGTATCACTGATGTAAAGCATGGTGCACACTAGGCATCAGTTGCAGCTTCCATTTTTACACTGGTTCAGACAGACCAGAGTCAAGTTTGACTCAGTTTTACCAGGGGAAGGGGACAGGAACTGTCCAGACATATAGCAGGTGATCACATGATACTAATACTGGTCGCAAGACAGTAATGGCAGCAATCTCAATGAGCAATCATAACACATTTCTCACAGGCCATGTCAACGGTCATCTACACCTAGGAGTACCTCATGTTCCAGGTCAAGGTCGCAGTTACAAACCACTGTTAGGTCAATGACAGGGATGGAGCAGATGATAAGGATGGTTACTGGGTATGCTATTACATCAGTGGCAATTTTTAAAAATTCAGCTGGGAGTTTGTCTGCAGCTAGCGTGGTTGGTTTTACCTTTTTGAATAATTGTTGAGTAAAAGCTATTTTCATTAGTAATGTGTTTGTAGTTTTCATTGGGGTTAGAAGAGCTTTGAGAATTTGCTAGTGCAAGTATAGATTCAGTACAGAATTTGTTAAATTGGGTGGCATTATTAGTCAAGGTGTTTGCAGTAGTAGGGGAAGGGGTCTTAGATTTTCCTGGTTGAAGAACATTACTAATATCTTTCCAAAATGTTTTAGGATTATGTTGCTGTTTCATTTGTATGCTATGATAGCATTTTATTTTGTTTGTTCTGATCATTTTTTTTGGTTTTGTTTCTGAGTTCTAGGCATGTTTGTTGTTTTAGCTTTCTGCCAGTTGAATCAAGCTTTGTCTCTTGCATGAAGCAGATATCTGGTTTCTTTGCTCAACCAGTGTGCTAGACTTAATTCTAATGGCTCTAGGTGGAGCATGGGTGTTTAGTATATTTAAGAATGTGGAGTTAAAGAACCAAATAGCTTCATTAAGGTTGAGTTGCTTGATGGGATTCCAGTTACAGGCTTTTTTTTGCTGAGATGAAGTTAGCCAGAATGATGGGGTTTTTTTGTTATGTATTTGGAAAGTGCTAGATTTTTCTAGAGTTGGGCGATGTCTAATTATATAGGTAGACAAGTGGTCACTCAGGCTGTCAGGTAGGCAACTAGAATGACTTATTTGGGATGGTCTTTTAGAAAGTATCCAGTCTAGGATAGATTGTCTGTTTGTTGATTTGTCAGTTCTAGTAGGATATTGGATTAGCTGAGTGAATCCATGGAGGTTGTTATGAGTAGTGGGTATTTTTAAGTTATGTGGTGTCCAGTCAATGTTGAAGTCATGTAGAATAATGGTTTCTTGAGGGTGTGTCTCTGATGCAAAGTGGAGTAAGTTCTCAAGGGTGGCTATAACAATCAAAATGCAGGTAAGCTAGTTAGGGAAGGAAGACAGAGAATTAAACAGAAAAGAACAGCACCTATGTACAACAAAAAACACTAGAAAGGAGGTATAGTTTAGTGGATGAGGTGTTATGTAGAGGTGGGAGATGCCAATCAGTAGAACTTGCAAGACAGGCTAGTGAACATAAGACTTGAGTTCTAGTAAAATACAGAATGCAGAAAGGGTTATTCTTAGGTTCTGCAGTAGTCAAAAGTGTGCAGCAAAGCTAGGTGGGATATAGAAACAGGAGAATGGAAAGCAGCAGGTTAAGAGGGGCAGAGGTAGGGCAGAGGTGATGTACGAGGGGCATTTTGGCTAACAACTATTAGAGATATACCTATACAGTACAGTGTGTACATACATTAATTATTAAGAATCCAGGTGTGAGGATATAGTGTCCAGCAGTAGGTTGCAGTGCTTCCATACTAGTGAGAGGTTATTTAATTAAATTATAGCTGCAACTTCAGTATGTCTGATGGTAAGGGGAAAATCAGGATTGAGTGAGCTGTCTGGAGAGAAAATAAAGAAAGAAAGATATGGTTAGTCAAACGAAATGATGAAAGGCTGAGATAGTGATAGGGTAAAGAGAAGGATAGTGAGTACAAGGTAGAGAGAGGTAGGAGAATAGTATTATGATGAGATACTAGTTAAAGTAGATCATGGAAAATGGGAATATGAGAGAGCATGGATAGAGTGTAGAAGTACATAGGCCGTAAATCACTGTTTCCCTATTCTCCTTAGTAGCAGTATACAATCTAGATAAGCAGTCAGACAGTGACTTGTACTGTTGAAAGGGCATATAACAATAGCATTCAGTTAAGGTGTATAGTTGTTAGACAATAAGTCAATATCACACTATTCTGTAATTCATAGCAGAGTACAATTAAAGAAAAACATTCATTAAATCTTAGTAAATCTTCAGTATCAGTGGCAGTAACAGTCTGTTTCACTATGTTGACAAATTGGCTCATAAATTGTTTTTCTACAAGTCAGCAATTATACATTAAATTGAATTAACATAAAATATAGTTATAAAGGCAGTAATGCAGAGCAATTGTGGCTGTTAGTTTGTCTTGACAGCAAAAACTACTGTATTAGAGTTGGGTGCTGCATTATCATGTAGCGTGCCTCACAGTAAATCTTAATGTTTTGTGAGTGCAGTGGTGACAGTCTAGATAATATTAGGCAAGGTCAGCAAAAGTTCACTGACACCAAGTCCTAGGATGTAATAAATTCATAAATAATAATATTCAAAGCCATCTATAAGTCTAAATATCTGCCGCTTAGCCGCTATGGTTCGACATTGTTTGGCAGATCACCTTACAAGCACTGGTGAAGTTACCGTAACATCGGGACCAGTTAAAGTTAAGGTTTACAAAATCGGTTGTAAATCATGTGACTTTGTAACCATATAAAGTTGGTTTCACACGTGAAACATTATTATGCCTGATGAAGCATTAAGCAAAAGTTAAATGTGACGTTTGTCTTATCGTCTTTGCCTTTATTCGTATTAAAGTTCCTGCTAGATTTTACTTGTGGTTCCAGTGTGCTATAATTCTTTATATCTTGTTTCTTTTTAAGTACCTGGTTTTACTGCTATGCTGAGTGTTTTTGGGACATCTGAAATTAACACATATGCAAGCAACTCAGAAGTGTACAACTGTCATATGTTTTGTTAATACTGCAGATGATTTTGGACTTGCTTATATGCACAATGCCACGCGGGATAAGACACCGTTATTGTGTTTCATAGGTTCATTGCTGTGAGAGTTCAAATCCAGACTTGTGTAAAAATCTTTCATGCATACTGACATTTATTTTGTTCTCTGTTGTTTATTTTACAGATTTTTTTAGTACTAGTATGTGTGTGTGTGTAGTACATCTGCTAACCACAGTGATCCACACAATATATATTATCTGTAGATCATGGTTCAAGTCCCAAATTTGTCTTTTAAGTTTAAGTCTAAGAAACACTGCTCACATTGATAAAACAAGTTTAGCTTTGCTTCTCACATTTGTGCATCATCTTACTGTCGAACAAACCTTGACTAATGGACACGCATTTTTTGCTTTCCATCTCGAAAACACACTAAGTGACATTGCGCGGCAGTTAGTAACCTTCCCCAACACCTGACCATCTAGAACACCTGCAGAGAGGAAGCAGACAGTAGACAATTTCAAAACAAATTAAGTGTATGGGGAACCATGCAAGCAAGCTAAGCAACATTGCTTGGTGGTTAACACATAGTTAATAATGATTACAAAAATATCCAACTAGTTTTTAACTATTCCTCTGGCAGAAGGTGTAAGTATAGGGCTGCAATACAGATGATCTTGGGCTCTAATACATTAAATTCAAAATGTTTTACTGTTGTTCCATTTCACTTTATATTAAAATTCACATAAAAAATTATTATATACTCCCAATTTTATTAAGGGTTGTACACTCAATTTTTAATAAACTCATATTGATTATTTGTATGAGTGAAGGTACACTGACTAATATGTTTCTGTCATCATAATTGTGTTCTATGGCCTTGCATAGTCATCAGACTTCAATAATATTCATACACACACGGATGCATTAACCAGGACCTTGTTGGGCCACACGCATACATTGTTCACCCCTCAGTATGTCATGTGCAGTTATCTGTAAAAAATGAGTGTTCCTGAGAAACACTTGTTCTGTGGCAAGGATAAAAAATCACTGCTGTGGAAGAATGTCTTGTCTGTTATGCATATGTTTCAATCCCACATTGTAAAAAAATAATTTTATCAGTATGTAAAGCCACACAAACATATGTCAGGTCACAAAATGTATGCCCTGAATAAATGTTTGCAAAGTTAAATCACCTAACAGTTCCAGCAGCAAACAACCCTCAAACTAATGCCAAGTGTCAGATTAACCTTCCAATTTCAAAAACTGCTTTCCTTTCTGTTGCTCTCTGCTTAATGTCATGCAAACACAGTTAGCATCATTGTTCAGGTTTGTGCACTACCAGTAAATGCAATAACAGGAATTGTCAGGAAATCATTCTTAACTTTTGCTGTTTTCCCAGCTTGGAAATGTCTGATAGTAGAAGGGACTTTGAAGTGTCCAATTTAGGGCACAGAGCTGGGGTGTTGAGGAGTCTAGAATCTTCACTGGACTCCTTATAAAGTGCCACAAGTGAAGGCTCTTGCAGGGGGGCTATACTGACTCCCAGTAAAAGTCTGTGGGTTGGAATAGTCTGGTCAAGGTTGTTTCCAATGCAACTGGCATTCCACACACTAAGGCACAAACACTATACAATCAACCTGTGGCTGGATGAGTTCAGGACTGCTGACATCCCACAGCTGCGTAAGTATACTGATAAAGATAATTTATGGTAGCTAGAAAGTTGCATATAGGCAAGACTGGTATGCATAGTGCTCTTCTTTTGGTCTCTTCTCTTTATTCCACAGCCAATCAACAGATTATGGAGACTATAGATGGCCATGCTGAGCATCTAGAGAGAATGGGGGAAGCAAGGGGTATATATGTAGCACAACATAACTACTATTTTAGCTAGATTATTGCTTTTCTCTACAGTAGTAGTAAATTAAACATGCATATCCTAACTGTGAAAGCAAGCAGGGGCTAACTGTAGGAGTCAAGTTTAATACTGTAGTCAGACGCTGAGTTCAGATACCACAAACAACAAATAAATATAGGTAAAATCCTTTAAAATATTACAACATTTAATTTCAACAGAAGTGGCATAAATGCCTTGCTGTTAACTTAATCTGTATAATTTGATGAAGCATATGTGCAATATATGCACATTGGAAGGATTACTTTGAGCAATCATTACTTATAGTTTGTAGTTCTTAAGAAGAATACATAAATGTAAAAGTACAGATAAATATAAAATACTTTATTATTGTGATAATGCATTGTATATCACATATGATGGTACTAAATATCTTTTTTTCTCTTACTCCATCCCTTCTCTGTCTTTTTTTATTTTTCTATGTGTCTTCAAAATATTTTCATGTCATTCATCTCTGACAAATCATGAAATGCTTTACAGCACAGGGAGTTAGGCCAATCCCCGTGGCACAGCCTGCCCCCACTCCACTGGCTGCTGCACCAATGCTCAGCACATCTGAGACCCAACCTGGCAGTAATGCCTCTGCTGGCTCTGGGCTACCTGGGCCCTCCGCATCAGGTATCACTTCCCTGGCAGCTGGTGCTGTGGTACCCTCTAGGAGTGCTATCAGAGGAAGGGATTTTATCACTTACCAGGAGTCACCAGGCTTGGTGCATAGGACCGTGCACAGCACCACTGGTGTATGGCTTTGCCTAATGGAGAGGATGCTTTCTCTTTTATGGTCCAGAGGAGAAGATGTCAAGCACTTCAACAGCCACCAGAGTAAGGAAACAGTGATGACGGTCCTGTGGTTGAGGACTAGATTCTTACTGTCCCATTGTTTGATGGGCATGGGCATCTGTTGTTGTCCCCACCCTAACCTCAATCATGGTGTCCCCATCCTGTCAGGTCCCTCACCATCTCTATGTGTTGCCTTGTTTTTCATGTTTGTTTACATCTGCTTCCTCAGCTACGTTACCTGACACAGAAATAACTATATCCCTTACCCAACATTCCTCTCTTACTGAAGTAAAGTAAAAAAAAATGGGCATCTGTCCCACAGAAAAATATTGTCTCATGCATATCTCTCCACTTCACACACTTGTCTGCTTGACACACTTGATTCAGTGCAATTGGCTAAACAACATGATTTCTTGCTGTCAACTCTTTTTGTTGAGGTGACAGTCCAAAATTAGCTAATACTCTATATATGTTTTCATTTTACACTGTTGTAGAACTGGATAGTTATGGTTCTTTCCTACCTCCCTCCTGCATATTCCTATATTGCTTTCCCTTTATTCTCCCTCCTGCTTACCCCCATTTCACTACTAGCTACCCCATTCCAACATTTTTAACCTGGACAAAACATAGAATCACACACTACACACATAAGTAAAAACAAAAACAAACAAACAAACAAAAAAAAAAAACAAAGAAGACCTTCACTTTTTGCCCTCTGTATTTGTGTGGAATTTGGCATCCTGTATCAATGCTGAGCAATGGTGAACAGCTCTTCCATGGTGCAGTTACCTCTGTGCAATGCTGCTTATACAAGCTGTGCAAAGGTAACACACAGTGAAAGTGCAATAAAGAATTATGTCGTATTATAAATACATATTTAAAACTATTAGATACACATAGATTCAAACCTTGTATCATCTGGGCTCAAAAAGAAATGTATTAATGCATTTAGTCCTCCTGTCACAGAATCTGCTAAGCATTAGCTGTGTTTCTTGCACTCAGTACTATCCATAATTTTATTAATGAAGCAGAGGCTCATGTTTGCTCATTGTTTAACTATGCACAAATGGGGAAAGCACTATAAATGTGTTTCTTGCACCTGCAAACACTTTGTCATCAATCATACAAACCAGCTGCTTGGTGGTGCACTATAGAAAGTGCACATTAGCATGTATTACTTATGTTTAGAGCCCAGTTAGTCTTCATCCCATTAAAATTCAAGTAAAACACCATCAAAGGGAAGGACATTTTTAAGGAAAGAACACATATTTACACTGTAGCTATCTGTTAACTGCACCCCTGCATTTGAAACTTGGTTTTTCAATACTTGTGCACAAATATATCAACTATGGCAACATATCAAAAATGCTTTCTTATATACAATGGAAATCTTCTGAATGGAGAGATGATAAGTCAGCAAGCAAAGGAGAGTAGTATGCTGAAACTGAATTAATTGTCAAGTCTTCGTGAGTAACTTCACAAGGTGAACCCTATTTTTCAAAAAATTTCACAAGACAACACTTATGTGTGTGTATATATATATATATATATATATATATATATATATATATATATACTGTATTTTATATAACATGTACCATGGACAGAAGTAGGTCAAAAATTAAAAAAAGATAGCTGAGTGCACAATCCTGGTAAGCACACTGGTGCCAGGACTGAAATAATGACAGTGTAGAATCTTCAAAACAAGGAATCATTCTTTAAATGGAGCTAGGCCAGGCCTGGCGGGGGGGGGGGGGGGATTGACCCCTGTTGTAGAAGGAAGTAGCAGTCCACAAAAATGACAAAAAACGATAGGCCAAAGAAGAGCCATAAAGAAGATAGAGTGGACTGTTGAGGATAAGAAATAAAATATGCATTGTTACTATTATGCAAAAAGTCTAGAATTTCCGGACACAAGATATGCAAAAAGAATAAGAGAAAAATTAGAGGAAAAAAATACTTGCACAAGAGAAACTTTCAGAAGCTTTAAATAAATATTTGTGTTCATTAAAATAACAAATTTGTGAAAACCATTATATAGACCAAGAAACTTTGATATGTTTGGAAAAAGAGACATCTGAGGAAGTGCAAAAATATAAACAACAAAATCTAGAGGTTTTTGAAAAGTATAAAAAATATATGGACAAGGGAAAGAAAGAACAATTTGATATAGTGCAATATCTATGTAAAGTCTAATGCCAAATTAATCAATACAAAATGACAGCCCCAAGGGTATCTGAAGAGAAATGCAGGCAAAGCCCACCAAATATGGCAAATTTCACAATAAAAAATATCACAGAAGGAATGTAGAAAAGATTAGTAAAGTAGAAGTTAAAAAATAGAAGTTGAAGTCATGGAATGCCTGGATTTGTAAAATGTCTAACATAGCTTACATCACAGCATGATATAACCAGTCCCCAAAGAAAGGAGAAACAGGAAGATCAAGAGACATCTGAAGAAGAAATATGGACAAATATCTATCCCACCAGAGTCTAGCCTCCCAAACATCTCAGATGCCCAGGTGAGAGCTGCTCTCTCTAAAGCAAAAAACACAGCATCAATGGGACCGGACGGTGTCCCCGGCTGTGTGCTACATGAACTCAATGAGGAACTAAACCCACACATAAGGCTGCTGTTTAATCTTAGCCTTACTACAGGATACGTACCCAAAGAATGGCGTACGGCAACTGTGGTCCCACTCCACAAAGGCGGTGCTTCTACGGACCCTGGAAATTACCGCCCCATAAGCTTGATGAGCCTTGTCTGCAAAGCTATGGAGAGGATCATAATGGAACTCATAAATAAAGACATTGGGGACCTACAGACACTGGATCCTACCCAATTTGGCTTTGTCAAGGGCAGATCCTGCCTCTTGAACTTGGTCGACTTTTTCGAAACAGTCACTAAGGCCATTGATGAGGGTAAGGCAGTTCACACAGCCTACTTTGACCTAGCAAAAGCATTCGACACAATACCCCACTCGGGCATCATAGAAAAGCTCACCAGCTTAGATGTAAACCCATATGTCACAAGATGGGTTGCAAACTGGCTCAAGGACAGAACACACAGGGTTAGAGTTGCTGGTGCCATGTCAGACTCTAAGCCGGTCACGAGCAGTGTCCCACAGGGCTCAGTCCTGGGCCCCCTCTTGTTTGGCATTTATTTTTCTGAAGTGCAGGCAAACATAGGGGGATTGTGGCTGACAAAATTTGCAGATGACTGCAAACTGGGCACCATAATTGACACTCCATCAGACACAGACATCCTCCAGAAAGGTCTCATAGAAATGGATAACTGGTGCCAGAGCCATGGCCTTAAGCTAAATGCCAAAAAATGTATAGTCATACCCTTTGGGAAAAACAAGGTAACCCCTAATTACCACATAGGTGGTAATCCATTAAACACGGAAGAAGTTATCAGGGACCTGGGGACCCAAGTTGACAGTAACCTCTCTTTTGACACTCACATTGCCAAAGTGGTTAGGAAGACCTTCTACATTGCCCACCTGATCATGAAGGGATTCACATCCAGATCAGGAGAGGTCATTGTACCCTGTACTCTTCACTTATCAGACCAATGATTGAGTACAACGCCCCATTCGAATGTACCTTACCCGACACCTGCAGCAGTTGGAAAGACCCCAAAAGTTCCTCACCAAAAGGATAAAGGGGCTCAAACATATGTCATACGATGCCCGACTGAAGAAACTCCAGCTCTATTCAGTCGCATACCATCTGCTCAGAGGTGATCTGTGCCTGACATACAAGGCCATGTCCAACCCAGAATTAATGGACATGCTCCACCTCAAAAAATCCAAATCCACCAGAGCCACGAGAGCAAGAGACTTAAACCTCAACACAGATATAAATAGGACGTGCTGGAGGGACGGATTCATCACCCAGAGACTCCCTACACTATGGAACAGAATCCCAGTCCATGTGAGGCAGAGCCCCTCACTGACTCTGTTCAAGAGAAATCTTGACGAGTGGATGGGAGATCGTAGGTTTACCCCGGGAATCATCTCTGTATCACTGCTGGACAGAGGCACAGCAAACTAATGGGTATAGTATTCTCATCCTAAGGGGTGGTGAAAGCCACACACACTCTGGCTAGGCTTATAAATGCCCTAGGGCAGATAGCCTAGTATGAACCTATGAACCTATAAAAAAGAGATTTAATATGGTGGAATATTTATGCAAAGAACAAGCAAAACAAATCAATACAAAAAGAGTAGCACCAAAGATATTTGAAGATAAATACAGGCAAAGGAATCCAGACATGGAAAACTTTACAATGCAAAAAATAAGAAGACAAAGAAGAAAAGCAGAAAAGAAGATTAATAATGGAGAAGTTAAGGAAATAGAAACTGAGGTTATGGAGTACCTGCAAAGTGAAGGATTCAGTGTAGAAAATCTAACCCAGAAAACACCATAGCAGGATAGAGTGATGGACATCCAAATTAAGGAGAAACCAGTGGACGGGAAGCAAAAGGCCAGTTGCCATATGAAGATATTTTGGAGCCTTTTGCAGGAAACCAGCATACATTTTCACTTGAAGCTGGATAGCAAGGGAAGGAACAGGAAACTGTGGCAACTCTGACACAGTCAATGTTGAAGAGTGATAGGCCAGTGAGTTCCCATATGACAGAGCAATGGATGACACATGATGAAATTGAAGAGAATGCTCCACAGGAAGATGGTATAGAACTTTCTATGGAATGCATGTAGGAAATGGAGAACAAAAAATGTGCCCTCAGTTTAGAAGAAAATGAGCTAAGAGAGGAGTTGCTTGATTTATTAGAGCTAGATAGACATATTAAGATCAACGAAAGAAATAGACTGCAGAAGGTCAATAAAACCTAAAAAGTTAGAAGTTTGATAAAACAAATGAATGGCGTAATTAGGACTGTCCATATAACAGAAGTAAACAGGATATATTACTGTGCAGCTAAATTAATAACAGATACAATTCTACCATAAGAAAACAGAGTAGTAAGGGAAAGGAAGAGGAGAAATCAAATACCTGCACGGAAGTATCAGAGAAAACTATAAAGCAATTATTCAAGAAGTGTCACTTTTAGTATAGAAGAGGGAATGGATCAACAAATATACTCAGAAAGATAGACATGATAAAAGCAATGCACAGTATTATAACAGATCAGGATTTATCATGCAGTATAGCAAATAATAAACTAAAAACATCAGCACAGGCAGAAAAACTTAGAAGATGCACAGCTAGATTTAAAGAAAAAGTACAAAATAAGCAATTTATTGATGACCCAAAATGTTTTATAGAGAATTGGGAAACTAGTTAAAAGGAATTGAAAGACCACCAAAAAAGAAGAAATAGATACATTTTGGAGAAGTATTTATGAAGATGTTGTGGAACATAACAATAATGCTAAATGGATAAAAGAAGTAAAAGAAAGAATAAGAAGTTTAAAGCTACAGGATATGAAATGGGATGAGGTAACAGCCAGAGAGATTGAAACAAAATTAAGAAAACCCTCTAAATGGAAAATACCAGGCTCAGATGCAGTACCTAACTTCTGGTTAAAAGTATTAATGTCTCTGCATGAGGATTTAGCCATGAGTAAGAACTATTTTTATGCGCACCCTGAACAGACACCAGCCTTGCTAACAACAGTAAAAACAATGCTCCTACTTAAGAGTGAACCATGATCCATCATTAAAAACTGAAGTGTCCACCATTTAACCCTGCTTCAGTAATTCCTACAGCCAGTGATGGAGAACCACATGACTGTGTTTTTATTGTTGATTCTGTTTTTATTTTTTTTCTCCTAGATTAGACTTGAAAGAAAGCCCTTTGGAATATCCAGAACATATCTTATTTGTAAATGGCTCTTGTATATGAAGAGAAAATGGAGAACTGGTAGCAGCAGTTTCCTTTTATTTATTTATTTATTTCCCATTTGTTTACTGGAAAAGTCTGTCTGGATGCATGTCCTTTTTCAGCGGAGGCTCAGGGAGAAAAGCTCCACAAGTGACAATAATAAAAACATCCATAATACAAAATACATAATCATAAGGGATTGGTAGTACAGTAGAGGTAATTTTCAACATATTACAGTACTAGTAAAACAGAGGACAGAACAAGTAAGACACATTTACTGCAGTCAGTCACAAATGAAACAAATGTGCATAGCACCCAACATACAGTTTTATTAACTAGGCAACTAGGAGCTCAACACAAATAGCTGAATTAGTAGCATTAACTGAAGCATGTAAATTAGCCAAAGATAAGCAGTAACTATTTATACTGACCTTTGCTATGCATATGGTATCATACATGATTTTAGTACACTGTGAAGAGAGAGAAGGAGTTACTTAACTTCATCTGGAACAAAAATTAAAAATGAACAATTTGTAAATAATTTTTTTAGGCATTGTTATTATTAAGAGAGCGATGGCTATAGTAAATGTGCCGTACACAGAACTGATAGCATGAGCATTACTGAAAGTAATGCTCTTGCAGATAAAGTAGCAAAATATGCTGCATTGTCATATCCTGTCCAGGCTGATGTATTTATGCAACAATTGAGTAATGCTGATTTGTCTTTACAGGAATTTTGGTCATTGTAGAACCAAACTGAAAATTCTGAGAGAAGATGGCTAAATGATGGCTGTACCTGCTCTTTGGATTCATTATGGTGCCACCTGTCTGGCCAATTGATAGCCCCTTTATACTTTCAAAGTTTTTTAATTAAATCATATTACCTTCCACATCATTTAGTTAAGAATACTTTGATAAAAGAATTAACAAATGACTGGCATGAACTTCATCTCTCAGAAGCTGTTCAGCATTATGCAAATATTTATTAATTGTGTTTAGAATATAATATTGTGAAATCAACTGTTTTCTCCTATGTAATCAATACAAAGACCTTGGGGCCCATTTTGCATCCTCCAGTGGGACTTTATCAAACTTCCGCAAGTGTTACAATTTCATTATGTATTGGTAATTGTTGAAATTTTTTCTGATTGTGTAGAAGCTTATCCTTGTGTGAAAAATTATGCTAGTACAGTAGGTAAGAAATTGCTGAATGAATTAATTCCAAGATTGGGTGGTCCATGTTGTATATAATCTGATCAGGGAATTCATATCACTAGTCAAGTGATACAACAATTTTGTAAAGCATTAGGAATTAAATTAGGCTTCCATTGTCCTTATTGACCACAAGCGTCAGGAATAGTAGAAAAAGCTAATCAGACAATAAACATAAGACAAGCCAAGACCTGGGAAGAGATATTTGATGTGGCCTGATGCTTTACTGTTGGTGCTCTTTAGTATTAGGGGTCTATATTGAATCTGAGAATGTCGACAATGTCGCAGAACATCAAAGAGGTAAACGGAAATCTCCGTGGGGGGTGCAGGGGGCTTGCCCTCTTGCTTGCAGCAAGTAGTTTTGTTTCCTGACTTTTTTTACTGTTTTTATTAGGTATTCGATGTTACTGAACTTCGATGATATGGTGTCGACCATATTGTATTCGAAGTTCAGTAACTTCAAGTATCTAATATAGACCCAGTATTAGAAGCCCAGTTACTACATCTGGAAAACTTTCTCCATATGAAATACTTATGGCTAGAGCCATGAGAATACCAGCAACACCCCTCCCCAAGAATTTAGAACTACAAGATATTGATGAGACTATGTTATCTTATTGTAAGCCTTTATGTTCCTGTTTGCAGAGAAATTATAGGCTTGTTCAACAGGCAAATAAGCAAGATGAATTGTCATAGAATACCCCCTGTGTCCAGGAGACTGGGTGTATATCACATCCCATAGCAGGATGTACTTCAGCCCAAGTGGAAGGAATCATACTGTGTTGTCTTCTCCACTAGTACTGCTATTAGGTGTGAGGGCTTCCTACCTGGATCGATGTGTCACAGGCAAGATGGATACAATCCTTTGATGAGCACGAGCAAAACATTGATGAAGTCAGAGCATGATAACTTGTGCAACTAGTTGCTAATCAAACTAGACAACAGACAAGAAAACATTCATTGCAAGAAACTGGAAAGAACACACCATTTCCTGTTGCCATGCAATGAAACACTGGAACTAGATATGATGCAATTTCCTTCAATAAAACAGGAAGATCCAATGAGATGTTACACCATTTCTACATCATTTGAATCCATTGTTGCATATTTTACTCATACCACAATACAGAAAAATGATTCCACTTATTTACTTGATGCAGATTTGGACATTGCCTAATCAAGCCGGTGTTCTTTTTATGAATTGTCTGCAACCCAAAGTTTCTGAAAATGATTTGGGCAATGACTTTTTGGTAGTCTACAGAAATAGCATGATAGGCCTTTCATCCAATACCCATATTTCCAACTTTCCAAACCTTTTTTACAAAAGAAATATTGTAATTCAACTATCATTATAGGAAACATTTTACTTCTTGTTATTATTTTGTATGAGTTAATGGCAATTACTGGAAATATGAGCTGAGCTCCTTCTTTGGCAGATTTGAAGAGAAGAACACCACCATAGCTTCTAAAACAAACAATGACAAAGATGAGACAGTGATCACCTTAAACTCCAAGGAGGTGAGACTTCAGCTTAAGGAGGTGAATCCTAGGAAGGCTGCTGGACCATGCAAAATACCTGGCAAGGTGGCAAAGGGGTGTGTTGATCAGTTATGTCTGGTACTGACAGACATCTTCAACTCAACCCTTTCTATGGAGAAAGTTCCTTCATATTCCAAGGAAATATGTATTGTCCCACTTCCAAAGAAACCCAACCCTACCTGCCTCAATTACTTCAGACCGATCGCCTTAACATCAAACGTCATGAAGTACTTTGAGAGGATTGTGAAGAAACATCTACCTGCGAGTCTGCCTAAGTCCTGTGATCCACTTCAATTTGCATATCAGGCAAATAGATCAACTGCAGATGCTATATCAGTCACACTAAACCTTGCATTAAAACACCTAGAAGAGAGGGACAACTACGTAAGGATGCTGTACATCAACTTCAGTTATGCATTCAGCACTGTGATACCGATGCAACTGGTGGATAAGCTTGGGAAACTAGGGATAAACAAGCACCTATGTAACTGGACTCTTGACTTTCTGATTGGTAGACCCCAGTGGACATGCACTGGAAACAACACCTCTCAACCCATAGTCCTGAATACTGGTGTCCCCCAAAGATGTGTGTTCAGTCCCTTGCTCTTCACCATCCTCACCCATGACTGTACTGCTAAACATAAGTGGAACCATATTATAAAATTCACTGATGACACCACTGTCGTGGGTCTACTTAGTTGTGGGAATGAACATAACTACAAAGATGAGGTGAACACTTTGAATGCCGGGTGTGATAGGAACAATATGGACCTGGATGTTAATAAGACCAAAGAAATGATTATGGACTTCAGGAGAAAGGCAACAGTTCACCAGCCATTCACTATCAAAGGGGATGTAGTAGAAAAAGTCAAAACAATCAAGTGTCTGGGCCTTCACACCTCTGATAACCTCTCCTGGGGTGCTAACACAAACCATATAGTCAAGAAGGCTCAACAGTGGCTTCACCTCCTGATAAAGCTCAAATAGGTCAGGCTCACACTGTCTGCTCTTACCACTTTTTACAGGGGAGCTAGAGAGCATGCTCATTAGAAACTTCATAGCATGGTCCAGCAACTGCACAGCTGCTGAGAAGAAGAAACTACAGAGGGTGGTGAGGGTAGCTGAGAAAATCTTGGGCACAAACCTCCCTTCTATTCAGTTGATTTTCTTTACAAGATCATGAAAGAGAGCATACAAAATACTTGCTGATTCGACTCATCTGGCCCACAACTGGTTCTCACAACGTGTGTCTGGAAGGTGGCACCACAGCTCCCACTGTAGGACTACCAGATTCAAGAACAGTGTGTATCCTACACCTGTGAGACTTATTAATATGGACACCAGCCATAATACCTGATGCATGGAAGCTTCTTTTTCATTTAATACTGCTGCTCTGAGCAATTACTGCCAGCATTACTATTATGCAATATGATGGCTATAATGAGTTACATCTAAGGTTAACAAGTGCAATATGGTAATTAAACAGCTGGTACTCACTGGTCTCTATTTATTCTTTATCTTAACAGTGTAGAGGTTTGGTGGGTGGGTATTTATTTATTATTTATCACTGGATAATGGGCATTGAATGCTTATGTAATGTGAACTACCTCTTGCATGTCATATGTGTTATTTTCTTTCTTATGTTATTCTTTGTTACCACTGTATCTACATTATTTGCACTGCATTTCTCTCAAATGCTGACATTTGCAATTTCTTTATGCTGCATTTGTGTTGTCTGAAATGACAATAATGTTTATTTGAATCTTTATTAATCTATGAATCTTTGAAATATAAGTGCATTATCAGCTAACATTGGGACTGTAAGTACTGAATTAATTCTTCATTAACAAAAGTAATCAATCAAAATTGGTACAAAGCAATTAAATGATATTAAAGCAAAAACATCTGATTGACATCCTCAATTTAATACTTTTGTTGCAACTTTGCATTTGTATGCCTAAACTTTAAATATTACTGCTTGCTGGTTTTGTGGACATATTCCAGTAACTGAGAAAAGTACAATTTTCAGCTATTTTGTTGTAAAAAATTAAAATAATGCACATGTTCTTATATCATTCTGTCCTAACCCACTCATTTGTTATTGTAGTAATGGAACATTTTTAGTTGGGCAAAGTGTTTTTATATAACCTGGAATATTGATGAAACCATTAAAAGAAAAACAGCAATATTATTAAATGAACATAATAAACATTATGTAAAAATAAAGCATATCCACGGTTACCTATAAACTGGTCTGGATGTTGTTGCATAGGTTGAGTAATTCCAGCTATAAGGCACTTAAAAACTTTACTGAAAGAAAATATTTGCAATGCTAATTGCAGGAGAGATCTTCCTGACCCATTGGGCAAGATATTTGCTCCATTGAGTAAACATAGTACTATACATAATCCAGCATTTAAAGGTTTTCACACATATCCTTGGAAAATAGAATCCTGACTGCTGCAGTTGCCTTCCCTGCATATTGGACAGTAAAATATTTGTGGAAAATTAGAAAATGATCAAAGCTATTAGAAATATTAAGTAATACTACATTTTTTCATATAGATTTAGTGACTCAAGAGTTAACTGCAATGTAGTATTACAGAATAGGATGGCACTTGATTTCACTCTGACATCTAAGGGTGGGAAGTGTGCCTTAATTCATGTGGAAAACTCTTTGCATGTCACAAATAACTCTGATCAAATTTATAATCATATAGAACTGGTGCACATGCTGAAGATGCTGACAGAAATGAGCATGGCTAACAGGTTAGTTTTCAGGTTAGGGAGGAAGTATTTTAAAGTTCTTTATGCTTATAGCTCTCATAATTATCATTATAGAACTACTACTTTTTCTAATTAAAATATGCATTTTAAAATTAATGTCAACCAGAAGAAATGTCATATTGCAAATATTTGAAGCACTGCTTCTGAGCAAGAATCAAATAATCAAAATGTAATTAATGTGCAAAAAGAAATAGCAGGGTTTGGTAAAATGTATGCAGCTACTTAAAGATTGTCAACATAAAGGAGAAATGGAAAAGATTTGTAAATAATGTTTCATTCATAGTGATGAAGTCTGAAATCATCATGAAAAAGTTTGATATAGGCTATACTTTATAGCATCTGATGTGGTAAAGTGAATGTACGTTTATTCTAATCAATATTATTTCAAATCAAATGCCAATACATAGTGTGTACATACTGATTCAAATATTCTAGTAAAATCAGAAGTGGAAAAGTTCTTATTGAAAGAAGCAGAAATGTGTTCACTGTTTATTTCAGAACATGTTTTCTTTCAAAGCCGAAACTGCTGACAAATGACTTCAGTACACAGCTGCTAAAGAAGGCTTGTTTCAAAATAAAGAATGTATTACTTGAGTTTTGAATGCTATGAATACAGAACTGTCTTAGGGACTAACATAACAACAGAGTATTCTGCAGAGTGCTGACAAACATTTATGTGATACATATTTGACATTAATTTAGAAAGCTTTACATATATTTTCTCATAAGATTCTTTCTGTAAGCAAGTTAATGCATTGTATAACTAATATATGATCTGTTATATGATTCCTAATTCTTAGCAAAAATAATGCTGTAGTGTTTATTCCTGATCGGTCAAGACAGTTTTATATGATACAAATGTTTTTGATGTTGATTATCCTGAATGTATAAAAAGTCTGGAAAATAATTAATTGGGTAGATAGGTTTTTGATTGTCTATTCTTCCCAAGTGTGTGTTATTAATAAATTCATTATTCTCTGCTGAACTGTTATATGAAGTTCTGATAATTTGAAACTTTAACATTGGAAAGACAGTACAGAAATATTTATTTTCATTTCTTTGCTTGTGCTCTGTTTGAGACATAATTATGGAACCTCTGCAGCGAAGAGTTAGTGAGCCCTAAGGATGAGAGTTTATGTAAGATTTTCTGGTGAAAGACATTATCAAAAGGTTTTGATAAGTCTAGGAAGATGGTGGAGACAAGGAAACTACCATTTTTGTGGGTTTTAACAGTATTAAATAAAAAAAGCAAAGCAGTATTTGTGCTGTGATGGGTTGAAGACACATGCAGGTTATCTATTAAATAGTTAATAAGTTGTTAATGAATACTTTTCTAATATTTTTGATAGGAAATAAAATGGCAATTGTCCTATAGTTTGAAATATTTTCTATCGATTCCACCCTTTTACAGTGGAATAATGAATGTTTTTTTTTCATAGTGGAGGTGCTTATTTCAGATATGCATTAATTTATCAGAACTAAAACTGTATATACAATTGCCTCAATTGCCATTCTAAGATATTGTAATGGGCAGCTATAATAAATTTTTTAGGTATTTGTTGATGGTATAAGTGGGAATCAGTTGGAATAAGAAATGCTGATAGAGGTCATGGGACGAGTAGAGACCTCAAGAGCTTGATTAGTCACCTGGTTGTTTTATAACTATGCTGCCTAGATAAAGTGGATATTGAATTGGTTGGCTATGATATAATTTTATTTCTGTGTGTTTGGTGTTGGCTGTGTACCTTGTTCTGGATGAAACAGCTTGTTGATTTAGACCCCAAACAGTTTTGAATTATAAGTGTGTGTTTTGATTGTTTGAAAAAAAAGGTTTTATTACCATTGGTTGTAAGTTGTTTTGCTAGGTTTCTTAGCTGTCTATATGCAAATAAAGTAGGAGCTGTTTTACTTTTATCTCAGATATTCCAGGCTTCATCTCTTAGTTTTATGAGTTGTTTAATTGCTAAGGATAGGCATAATGAAGGGTTGGCTTTGACTCTTTTTATTCTGAGTGGGGCTTGTGTGGTTAGAATACCTAGGAAGATTTTGTTGAAGTCAGAGACACTCATCTATGGGAACAGTCTTTAGTGAATCACAGTTAAGGAGCTGTAAATGTACTTATGAGTAATAGTAGGCTTTCTTACCAGGCTATAATGATGTGTTTTGGGGCTGTTGCTTTGGTAAATTATGGTGTACATTGCTAAGTGATCATTTAGGCTATTTGTCTGAGTTCCATTGGATTATATTTTATTTGGAGACAATGTTAGGATCCAATAGAGGATTGATCGTCTGGCTATATTTTTTATGTCTTGTTGGTGTGGTTATAATTTGGGTGAACTTGTAAAGATGTATACTATTGGTCGTATTTTTAGATTGTATTGTCTGCCTATTAAAATTAACATCATCCAATATTATGGCTTCATGAAGAATTTTTTTGGAAAGCCCATCAGAGGATATCATCCAGCATTTTAACATTGCTACCTGGGGCTATGCATATACCAATAATTGTGTTTTCTTGTGAGCATTTAGTGTTAGCATGGGTAGTAGGATTTCTGTATAAGAGAGTTGGCAGGGTGTGTATGTGTGCGTGTGCGTGGGGGGAGGGGAGAATCTAGTGAGTTTTGGAAGAAAATCACAACACCACTAGCTTTTTGTTGTCTCTGTCTAATATGATAATGTTATTGCCTGGTGAAGAAATTTCTTTTTTTTTGTTTCCTTTTGGAGCCAGGTCTCTGTAGCAACTAAGATTTCTGGAGAGTGTAATTGCTATTCATGTATGCCCTTCAGGGAGTTTGTTACAAATACTTCGTAAATTTGTACAGAATATATAAAGGCCAGGGTGGAACTGTGAGGAAGGAGTTAGTCATAAAGGAGCTGATAAGGATATGTCTGGTGCCTGTATGCACTGAGTTGTGCCTGGGTTTGGGTGGATGTAACTACTGAGTTTTATGGTTATAGAGGTATGATGGTATAGACAGAGGCAGTTCTGTTTGATCTTCTGTTTAATATCCAGTTTGTGACTTTACTTTATATAACTGCAGTTGAAAAGTAGGACATTTGAGTAATGATACAGATAGGCCGTGATTGTTAGGTGAGATTTAAAAATATTTTGCTTGCTAGACACAATATGAGAGTTTTGTTGAAATTGTGAGATTAACAGATGTTGGAAGGATGTTAAGTATGCAAGTAGGAGAAGAGATACTAGTATGTGGAATTATAAGAGAAAATATTTCTGATATGAAAGAAAATGATGGTTTTGAAATGATAGAAAATGAAGATGGAGTTAAGATAGAAAGTAGGGCAGATTTATCTGGGAAAAGAAGAGGTTTAGGGAATGGGTGTCATGGGTGAAAGGTGTACGTAGGAAGTATAATGGTAAAGTAAGGTGGCAAGGATGGGAATTAAGGGAGGGTACGGGAAAGAACTGAAGTCAGATATAGAGGGCTTCCCATGCTCAGGCAAGAACTGCAAAAAGCAATCAGTTTTAGAGCCAGGGTGGAGCAATTAGCAATGAAGCACAAAGAAGAACAACTTTTCTGTCATGCTCTTAATGTAGACACTAAGAAGCTAGGGATGAAAAGTAACTGGCATATACAGTGTAATCCAAAATTATAAAACCATCACTTAGCAAGCAGACATCAACATTTATCAGCATGTCAGAAGAATGCTGTCTATACCAAAGCATCAGCAGCTGATATCACATACATGAATCATGTACTTCTGAAAGGGCACAAGCTCAATATACATACAGCTTAATTGACTAGAATATAATTAATACAAATATAACACACTTTAAGTCCTTTTCATTGCACTACACACTCGTAAAGCAAATAGAAACTCAATAGCACATGGCAAATACCTGCTCTGTGAAGGAAGATTGTGACCGAGTGGATATGGGGACCTAAGTGGAGAGACATTTAGGAGTAAATTCTACTACAGTGGTCAGACTAGAAGAGGGATGGACTTATGATACTGCCCACTATTGAAATTGGCCATCAAGCCTAGGCTGCCTTGTAAGCCATCCTCAGCCCAAGTACTACAGGAAAGCAATCAGTTTTATAGCTAGTGTTGAGCAATTAGCTCGGATGCACTAAACAGAGCAGGTTTTCATGTACTGAATGTAGGCACTAGAATCACAGGAGATTATTAAGCTATTGAACCAGAGATCATTTTAAGCCTAGCAGTTTCATCCCAATGTAATACCATGAAAATGCTAGTCAATACCCAAGACAGAACTAATAAATTAGGCAGACAAAGTAAGTGTAACCTACAATGTAATCTAACTGGCAAGAGAAATGACAGTGGCCAATTTGGTAAGTGGCCCTTAGAGGGCAAGGACATCTCCTTAGGTGGGAATAAAATGGCCACTTCCCAGACAAGGGCAGGTATGTATCTATTACTTATTAAAGTTAATATAAAGTAAGGTTCTCCTGACCAAAATTGCTTACAGTTGAACAGTGGTAGAAAATCTCAGTAAAAATGTTTGCAGATGTGTGCCTTGTGGCAGAGCTCAAGCTGTTTAAGGGACAGAGAGTGATCTGACAGAGTGGATGTGAAGACCTAAGATATGATGTCCCAACACTTAAACATTGCTTTTTTTAAAACTTCACCTGAGAGTAGACAGCATGCATTACTATACAAAGCATAATTTTTGTAGAAAAGGGATTTACTACCTCTATTTTTTCATTGCCATTTATTCAGTTAAGCTACACAACACACTGAAACTATTTCTATGCTGCATTAGTCAAAGAAGTTAATATTTTAATTTTATGAAAGCCATCATGGTCTATGTTACTTTTTCTCTGATGTTTGTACATAGTCAGGTGTATAAATAATAACCCAGATGACAAAGCCAAAAATGCAGAAGGCCGACTGTTCAGGAACATCAACTTGTAACTGCAGGTAAGCAACCAATTGGCCAAAAAAAAAAGTAATTTCAACCCATTTATGTGGGGGGGCTTCACCCCCACACACCCCCCCTAACTAAATATACTAACTTCGACATCGCACTGCCACGAAGGTAAGGGGCAAAGGTCAACTTGGTGGCCAACAGGTTACTTACCTGGAGTTGAAAGTCAGTGTTCCGAGCAGTCAGTCTTCTGCATTTTTGGCTTAATCATTTCAGTTATATGAAAGTTGAGTAAATGGGATTTCGAGTTTGTGAAGCAGATGCAGGAGTGGCCTTAGGTCAATTAGTGCCCTAGGCAAAAGGGCTCTACGGCACCCCCAACCACACCACCCAGTGCCCCCATCCTGGTCTATCTACATTAAATAAATACTGGAAATGCACCCCTGCTAGTGTGGTGCCCTAGGCGGCCATCTAGTTGGCCTATGCTTAAGGTCGGCTGTGAGTAGACCCATATATAGACCAAAGACCATAATGCTGAGACAGCAATACCAGAGGAATACCAAATACTGACATGTTCAAATGTCAGTAGTGCAAAAACATAGTGCGTTCATTCCTCTGAGGTAGAAAAGTACTGCAAACATGGAGCTCACCATACAGTAATGATCAGGAAAATTGCCCTTGTCCCCACTGTAGTGCGATCTCAAAGTTGGTATAAATAAGTTGCAGGGGATTTGAGGGGAACATTGGGGCTTTACCCCCTGCAAAGTGTTTTTGTAGCTGAGAGGAATGAATGCACTAAGTTTTCATACTACTGAAATTCGAACATGTTAGTATTTGGTATTCTGCAGTTCAGTCTTTAGGTAAGTCGATCTACTGATATAGATCTATATATATATATATATATATATATATATATATATATATATATATATATATAAGAACTCCAGCTATACTCTGTGGCATATCGTCTACTCAGAGGCGATCTCTGCTTAACATAAAAGGCCATGTCAAACCCTGAGCTGTTGGACATGCTCCACTTAAAGAAATCCCAATCCCTCAGAGCCACACGCTCCATGGATCTAAATCGTATCATCACAATGAACAAAACATGCTGGATGGATAGGTTCCTGACCCAGAGACTCCCCATACTCTGGAATAGACTGCCCATACATGTCATGCAGAGTGCCTCATTGGCCCTCTTCAAAAGGAAGCTTGATGATTGGATGGGAGATAGGAAATTCACCCCGGGGATCATGTCAGTCGCCCTGCTAGACAGGGGCCCAGAGAAGTAAATATTGTGGGAAAAAATGTCCAGGGAATTGTTATGGCTAGGCTTGCATAGGCCTTAGGGCTGATAGCCTAGTACCAACCTATGAACCTGTGAACCTATATATATATATATATATATATATATATATATATATATATATATATATATATTTATTTATATGTAGATATAGATATGTATATATATATATATATATATATATATATATATATATATATATATATATATATATATATATATATATATATATATATATATATATATATATATTTAAGTAGTAAGGGTGTCGTTCACTGTGGGGGTAAAGGGTGACAATTCCAGTTGTAAAAATACTTTAGTCTTATTTTAACATGTTTTATCTGTTGCTGTATTTCTGATGCAATAAGGCATTATGCTGTGAAGTTGCAAGGCATGATGTTATGAGGTTTGCACTTCGTATCTTACTCTGTGTTCTGTACTACTGTCTTTATATTTAGAAGTAATTTAAAACACTTTTGACATATTTAAGTATATTGAAGGTCATAATTATTTGTTTTGGGTAACATTGGGTTTTCTAGCTATATATTTGCCATTCTTCAATATGGAATCTATATGTATTCAGTATTTAGTCACAGAAGTCATCATTTACTGGGCCACCTGGCCCATCATAATCAACACATTCCAAGAAAACTGTTTTTTTTTCAAATGTCAGATAGCATTCTCTAAGATGTTCAGTACTTTAGCTGTGAGCAGACAAGGCTAATAACACGTTCTACATTTCTCCGACAGGCTAAGAATATCACTGTCTACTTGATATTGATCAGGTAATAATTACTTTTGGTGAGGCTACATTAAATAGCAGTGCATAAATCAGTATTTAGTAAATCTTACAGGTACAAACATGGACAATGCTGTGGATCCATTCATGCAAGAATAAGATGTAACAGCTCCCCATGATAATGAACAGAACTAGGTACCAAAATATAAAATTATGCATTTTTTACAACTCATTAATGAAATAATTGAAATTTAAGCCATGCCTAAGATAGGGGCAGAGACAGATGGCACCGAAATATATATAAAAAAACAATAAAAAGCATGTTTGTAAGACTCTTGGTATTGTCATTTCTTTAGTTGAGGGTTAAAACATTTTTTGCAGTTCCTCATATTGTGGTCCCTATGGTGAGAAACAGTCTATACATCAAAGAAGGAAGATTGACCTGATTGTACTTCAGCTTTTATTTACAGGGCTGCGCTTTATATAGGTAATTGAAATAAGTTACTAGTAGGTGTGGCAGATATTAGAAAGGAAATATCCATTGCTGCCATTGCTTTATACTTATTGATTGGGTGTGGCATAAAGGATAAGGTCTTCATCTGATAGACACAAGGTACAGGGTTTAATTCTGACTTTGGATTATTTGCTAGGCTAAAAATCGCACTTAAGGGCGGTTAGTCTACTGTTCATCTATGAATAATAATGACATTTGTTTGCTTTATAATATGCTGTTTGGCAGATGCTTTCTTAACATTTCTTCTAGTTTAAAACAAGTGACATATAAGCTAATCATATTTTAAAAGCATCATACTGCAAGTAAGTGGTACATTCATTTTCTTTATCCTGCTGTGTCTCTTTCAAAGATGAGCAATAAAACCACAGCATAAACAATTTTAAAGCATCTTACTTATGAAATTCTGTCCCAATTAAAGATAGTTTTGTAAATATGCAACATTTACAGTAATTATTGTCACTAAGCAGTCTTTCTTTCAATGAAGTACTGAGCAATTCTTTTAGAAATATTCTCCTCTTGTAAACATTTCATACTATTATTGCAATTAGGCAGAGCCATTAAGGAGAATGAATGTTAAAATACAGTTTTATAGGAGCTCTAATTATGACTAACGTCACCATGAATTTCAATGCTTTAAGAAAACATTTTAATATGCAAAATCATTCCTTTTACAAGTTCTGAATTGCTGTAACAACATTCATTTATCTTGTGTTTGACATTTCTAATTCCAGCAAAACCTTACATTTTCAAACAGCACTTTAAATATGCTGTCAAAGCACTCTCTTCGTTGTATGTTATAATGTGTGAGTATAATACATCTTCACATATTTGTTATATGTAGCCTTATAACGCTAATATAACTATATGGAATGAGGTAACTGTACATACAGATACAGATTCAGTTACCATTTTATAGATACCTATCTCGGAGTCACGTGGCATGATACAGCAATCATTCGTATTTAAGTATGGTTGCTTTACAGGTCGATGAGTTGGAGTTCTCCATGTGCCAACTCACGAAGTAACAAAACACAGAGTTGCAAAATGCTGATGTGTTTTCTATAGGAAATCACATTTGGTGCAGTTTTTGTGTGTATGCTGACAGTGATTCCTTTGTTTTTTGAGATTTCTCCTTTCATTGTTTAAGTGCAGCCATCAAGTCAGTATATAAGTTTATGGTTACAGAGGGCTTACTCCCCCAAAGGTATGCAGTAAGGTTGCAAAAAATGTGTACAGTTTGGGTTTTTATCTTTTTGGTCTTTCAGGTGTATTTCTTTTGTCAGTGTGATTTCTCAGCATCTGGTGACTCAAGAATTTCATAGTGGAACCTTCAGTTGCAGTCCTATAGGACTGCTTTCTCAGTCTCTCACTTCATTTTTTAAGCATCATTCCTTTTACTTTATTTTCCAATCAGAAATAAAAACATATACAAATACAACTCCTATCTCTCTGTTCATATAATGTAACCTCATCATTCCCTTCTTCCATCTACATACCTTGCTTTGACTCTATTTTTGATACATAGTGTGTATTGTCATTCACTCTGCATATAATGTCATGTATCAATTGTGTTTTCTCCAGGCTGAAATTGAAATGGCTCCATTGGGATCAGTACTCTAACCTGGTAAACAAATTCAAAATAAAATAAAACGCCCAGGTTAGTATTTATTTATTTATTTATTTACTGTTTGTTAACTGATAGACAAACTGGTCCAGGGACCATTTTCAGCAATGACCCAGGCTTAGAGGCAATAAACAGTGCAAGCCTTAAGATATACACTTCAAATGTGATAGTGTTATATATAGTTTCAAAACTTTAGAAAGTTCATATGCTGTTATCATACATCTTTTATAAAGTAGACAGTTTATATACATTTCTCTGGAATAGACTACCCATACATGTCAAGCAGAGCGCCTCATTGGCCCTCTTCAAAAGGAACCTTGATGATTGGATGGGAGATAGGAAATTCTCCCCAGGGATCATGTCAGTCGCCCTGCTAGACAGAGGTCCAGAGAAGTAAATATTGTGGGAAGAAATATACAGGGAATTGTTATGGCTAGGCTTGCATAGTCCCTAGGGCCGATAGCCTAGTACCAACCTATGAACCTATTAGCAGGTTTACATTAGATTTTATCAGATGGCATGGGTTGCAATGCAGTTTGTCAAGGAAATTGCTTCAAAAAAGGTTTAAAATTGAATTTCCTTGGGGGAAAAAAACTCAAATGTAAGCGAGTAAACAGAAAATAAAGATTACAGAGACAGGCCTGGAAAATGAGAAGAAAAAGCAGGATTAAGAAGAGTTAAATTACAAAGGAAAACATTTGAGAGACTGTACGCATTATTAGAATTTTCAGTCTTTAAAGGAATTTATCCACTGTCCTTAAAGCAATTACAAGTAAACTTTGTTGTGCTCAGAGTATCTTAATGCCTTGTTTCAGCTGGTAGTTCCAGTGAGTTGGGTCTGTTTGTGAGTAGGCTCTTAGCAAGTTTTCCTGGGAATTCCTTAGCAAGTAAGTCTGTTCCCTGATGGTGAATTTTCTTTTCAGAGGGGGCAGTACCTGTCATTTAGAATGTTATATAATAAGGAGAATAGAAGATAAGTGGACCTTGCAGTACTGGGAAGCCAATTTTGGTAATTTAGAAGGCTACAGTGGTGTACTCATGTCTCAGCATGTAGGACAAAACTGGTAGTTTTATTCTCAGAGATTTTTAGTATTTGAGTGTTACAAACAGAGTGTTAAGACAGTACAGGATGATAATATTCTGATTTAGAGAGGACATTCTTTGGGGCAGTAGAAAATAATAAGATACGATATCCTACAACAGACTTTTATCTGAGAGAGGACTTTATTTAATGACGTCAGTATGGATTGAAAAGCTTCACACAGAGACAAGGGTTAGGCCTAAGTGTTATTCTTAAAAGGAATAATAATGTTGTTAGGTCTGATAGTAATTATAGGAAGTTGAAAGACTGTGTGAGGTAAGAAAAAAGAATAATTTTGTTTATTATTAATTTGAAGTCATGTCTGTAAGGAGGCCATTGTATAGGCTGCTATAGATAGTGTCAGATGCTGAGAGTACAGCTGTGGTTGTGCTAAAATCATTTCTGGTTACGCTGTGTATCAGATAGCAGCCCATTGCTATTAAAGTGCTTAAGCAGATGTCTATAAAGCACTTTTTCAAAATGTGTACATTTTCAAAAAAATATTTCAGATAGCTCAAGAACAATTTTTTTTAATTTTTTTCTGTGGGATAACTTTAAGAGGTGATGTGTCTCACAGGCAAGAAGAAAATGGTCAGGAGAACAAAAGGTTCTGCTATGCTTTGACATTAAGATGTTTTGTCTTTTTTTTTTTTCATTTTGTTTGTCCTCACACTTAATTTGTCTGCCCTTTAAAAAAGAGAAGAGGAAAAGAGATGTCAGAATGAGGATTACTATGCCTGTCATATTATGTATTTTAAATAGACTGACAGCTGTCCTCTTAAATGGATATTAATTTCCATATGGACGTGAAGACCACTAAGAATTTGACATTTTTTATGAAGAAAAAGCATCGATAGTTAGCTTGAGATTTTCACATGTGGATACCTGCAGAAACCTTTCAAGAAGATTGTAAGTGTGATGCTGTCATTTTAGGAGACATTAGTCAATGCAAAGCATTGTTTAAGTTAATGCTGAAGCATATAGCAAAAACAGTGTGGGATGAGGAACAGAAGTACTCTCTGCAGAACTGTCAGATGCATAGAAAGCACCCTAGATCAGAAATGTTCATTAGATTATGACAAAGTTCATTATCAAAATTGCAAGAATGGATGAGCTTACTGCAGTATTAAGCTCTAAGTTCATTCACAAAGTCAGGCAGATCATACTACAGCATCATGGAACCCTGACTTATGCAGGCCTTTTATATGAATTCTTGGCCATGAACTGTCAACAGTGAGCATATGAGGCAAACTACACCTTAAGATACAGATGCACTGCAGCAAAATAAATCAATCCATAGAAATGCTTGGCCTGATTAATGTACTGCAAATAGGTATAAAACGATTTCTTTGAAAGGCAGACCACCATTTTGTATGCTTGCACACACAGCTTTAGCAAGTATTGGATATGTGGTTAACAGTATTTGGAGGAATAACAACATATTTTTGACATATATACAGCTCCAAAGAGGAATGCAATAAGCTTATTTTGTCTTCCTTCCTAAGGATATAAGACCTTACACTGGAATCCACATTACAAGAGACTAGCATTATGAATATGTATGACAGTGTTTGAGATAGCAGTGCTTCAGGGCTGTCTCTGTCTGATGCATGCCGTACACAGCCAATAAATGGTAAGGTACAGGTTGTGTGGTGTGGCTGGCATCTTTTTTGCTATGTATGTGAGTCAGAGTAAGGTGTCAGTCCCTAGGACCCTAGATTGTCAGTGCATGTGTTTTGCGTTGCCTCTTTGTCAGGGCCAGGGCATACTGAACATGTTTATGTCTGCCTACAGGGATAGGCTCAGAGGGTTCCTCCTCTGAGTCCCCCTGTGGCTGTGGGGACCTTGGCACTGGTGGGGAGCTGTATGTCCCTTCCCTGTAATGTTCCTGCTGCAGCTGTTTCCACAGGATCATATTGTGTAGCATGGCACATACTGTGAACATGTGTGCAAATGTGGCTGGAGAATGCAGCAGAGCTACACCAGATATATTAAGGCAGCAGAACCATGACTTGAGCAGCCCAAACACATGCTCTATGATGTTCCTGGTTTGTGCATGTGCCTCATTATGGTGTTCTTCAGTAGGTGTGTGTGCACATTTCTGATGGGTGTCATCAGCCATGGTTCCAGTGCATAGCCAGCATCCCCCAGTAGATGGCTGCATGGGATGTCCGCTCTGGAAAACATCTCGTACAACTGTGACACATGCCAGATGTGGGAGTCATGATAGCTGCCAGGGCTGCCAGCACACACATTCATGATAATGACCTGGGCATTGCACATGACCTGCCAGTTGATGGAGTGATACCCCTTGCGGTTGATGTAGAGCCTAGTCTCTTCACCAGGTGGTGCATTGATGTGCACATGAGTGCAGTCTATGGCACCCAGTACCTCAGGGTAGTGTGCTATATGGTGAAAGAGATGACTATTGCTGCCCCTCTCCTCAGGGGTGTGTGGCAAATAAATGTGTTTACTGGTACGTACTTACATGACATCCAGGAACTGGTGGAGTACCCTGGATGCAGATGCCTGTGAGATCCCCATTATATCCCTAGTCGGTCTTTTAAAAGTACCTGTAGCTAATATTCTAAGGGCTACCTTTGTTTCCACTGGGATGGGTTCCCCTCTGGTGGCTCTGGGTCTGACTTGAGGGTGGCAGAGCTCGGTGAGTTCTTGTAGTATATCCCTGTTCAACCTGTAGCTCTCTACAATCTTCAGCTCATGTAGCTCCTAGAAGATCACCCTGGGTCTGAACACTCTTCTCCTTCACTGACCTCAGCCTCAAGTACATACAGATGTAGTAGAGTAGTAGCAGCCCCTAGCAATTTGTCAGTTAAAATTCCCAAATGTGTACTCCAATGGTGCAGAGTATTTGGGAAAATCAGACTGTAGGGTGTATGCATACTTTATAGTGGTGTGCTGCAGTTGCAGCCTGTGTGATTGGCTCATTATGCTGCATTCCACCTGATAGGTATATCTTTGGGGGTTTGAATGAGACAGAGTCTGTTGAACAGGGCTTATCAGTAATTTCTACCTGATTTGCTTTCCCAGGCTACTTTTTTCCCTATTTCTTTCACTGCTAAGCAGTGTAGCGCACTGTGCAAACCTGAGGTGCTAGTGTAAACAGTGATCAGCAATTTTGACACTCCCAGAACCACAGCCATGCTCAGCTTTTCTTAAACTAACTAAAACACACTCAGCAGCATCAGACGCACACCCCTGCTTAGCTGTGCTTAGCTGAGTGCAAACAGATGCGCTAAGCTCCAGTCCGCTTTAACATAGTGTGACACACCCCTTTTGATGTTAGCTACCTGTTCTGCCACTGTCTACACAGTTCTAGCTTGAGGACAGGTTGTGTATGTGGACACTGTAGCCCTTTTAGCTATTCACTAACCCCAGCTCATTTATATACAGCTAATTGTGTAGACCCTGTATACTTCACCACTCCAGGGCTGCCTCCATAGCAACCACTGACACCTGCTATTGTAATACTCTGCATGCTGGACACTATAATGCAATATCTTGGCAAATGTGTACTTTTCACTTTTTTAGACTTGTTTGTGTCTTTCGGCTTTTCCCGGGGTCACCACAGCAGAACTCCGGTCCGCTAGTGATTGGCAGTAGAGTTTTACGTGCTGGCTTGCCGGGCCTAATGCACAACCTTCAATGAAAGAATGCCCATTCACGCATGTCGCCACACAGAAGACGCTCTAACTGAGAATTGAACGGGCAACGTTTAACTGTGAGCCAATGTTTGGGCATCACGCAGTGCCAAACAAACGTAATATATGTATTAAAAAATTATAATATTTTATTGATTTGCATTGCTTTCAGGACACACTGGTGATAGTTTGGCCATTTGCATGCCTATGGTACCATATCCACCCTTTTTCTTCCTAGCCTTTTACAGCCCCTGTGTGGATTTTGCAGTCTGGTACATGGTTTGTATCCACGCACATTTTTTCCACCAACACGGCACCTACACAGGTACCTTTCTGCTTATTGGATCACAGATCAACCTCATTTGCATGGTTTTCACCAGCATGTCTCCATGCTTGTGCACGCCTCTCAGCCCTGTTTCCTGGATCACTCAGTCAGCCATGTTTCATGTTCGGGCCATAACACTATGTCTACATGGGGAATAGCTCCATGTAGGCTTTATTGAATTTCATCCTAGGTATTTTAGAATGGTGTGCTTCAATGGATATGCATTTTATCATTTTAGAAGATACCAGGATTCTGACAGAAGAAGAAGATAGATTACAAACAGAAGTGCTATGGAGTGGAATAGTTATTTGGAATATGAGAAAAGATACATGTTCACTAATAGGTATATAATGTAAAGAAAATAGCAAAATCTTACATTTCGCAATAGTTGAATTAGGAAGAATAATGGTACTAGATTTAAGACGGAAAATTAAGATGTATAGAATTATTGAGTTATATGCATATGTTACAAAGAAAGAAAGAGAAATAATGTTTAAAAAAATCTAAATTATGTAGGTGTTAAAATGGATATAATATTCATGCAAGACTTTAATTGCAATTTAAGACTAACCTGGGGATTTAATAAAATCCATGTAGGCATAGTGTAATGCCTACACAGAAGGTACCATGCCCATGTATGTGGAACCACCCTGGCAGTGCGCCTTGCATAATAATGAAGGTGCATTACTGAGGGTGCTGTGTAACATGGTTATGGAATCAGTGTTGGGAGTGTGTTACTGTTTCTGGAGATGAGTAACACATCCCCTGCACTGTCAAAGTGCCAGATATCACTATAAGCAACTGAAAACAGTGAAATGAAATCATTTTTTAAGGGATTTTTTTGTGTTTGCATGGTGTGGCACAGCGTGCAGCACTGGACATGTGCTAAATATCTAAAAATAGAAACCGGATATATTTAATTATAAATGGAAAGGTCAAGTTTAAGCATAGCTGAGTGTGTTTGCGTGGCATGTCATGGTACTCAGTGGTGCTTAAGCATAGAGGAGAGTTATATATAAAAGTATAGCAGCCATAGACATGTGCATGTAGCTGAATGGTTAGAATGGCAGCCTTGTGTACAGTAAGTGCAGGGTTCAAATACACATGCATGTTATTTTGCAAATATACATATGTAAGAATAATTCCCAATTCTACTTAAATATTTTGTTTAATTACACAGACAGGTTAATAAATTTATTTTGCAAATGTACATATATGAAAAGCACTATTAAATCCCTGACTGAATGTTGTATGAAGACACAGACAGATTATTAAGCATCTTTGTTACAAATACACATATTATGACAGGTATTCTTAAACCCTTAATTGAATATTGTATGTAAGGAGAGACATGTTATTAGGCATTTATGTTGCCAATGCACAAATATGAAATTGTATTTAAATACTGGTTTGCTGTGGCCAGCTAAGCCTTGCCAAGCATAGCTTAAACCAGGAATGTTTTATCAGTGCTTGGTTGGTTTACACATTGCTAAGTGGTGCAAAGCACTGCTAAGCAGTGCCCATTTAAGCACTGTTCATTCCCACTAAGTTGGTTTCCACAGTGCTTAGCATTGCTCAGCATTGCCAGTTTAAGCACTGCTCAGCTGAGCTCAGTGGGTTTGCATGGTGCTAAGTGAAGTGCCACATTTTTAAAAATGGCCCAGTGGTGGTAAAGGGTGGGAAACAAACTTATTCAAGTGTAACAGGTGTGAATACAGCCATAACCTGTTGGAGTTTGAACTTGGCAGGAACTATGGCAAGAGTTGGAGAGGGTGCGTGATTCTGGGTGCATCGTTGGGGCATTCTGGATTCCAGGGTTATGGTTGTACCCCTCGTTAAATGCCATGATACTCCACTGCTGCAAGGCCAGTGCCAGGGATTGGAGTACAAGTTGGAGGCCTTGGACCAGTTGGCACGTGATATGACCACTGCAACTGGTATCCCCCTGCGGAGATGAGCAGGTCCATCATCATTATGAAGACCTGAAGTGTTGGAACGGAGATCTCTTGGCCACCTGGGTCCAAGATGTTTGAGATGGGAATTCCCACAAGTTTGCATTGTTATCATTGCTTTACTAAAACCTACTCTGAATGTGTGATAGACAGGTATGCATAATGGTGTGCTTTTATCCCTACAGCTGATGAGGAGAGAGCTCACACCATAGAGACCTATTCAGGGTGCCTGGCCAGGTTGCGCTGTGAGTGTGGTGAGTACAGATGCAACTTGCAATCTATAGTCATATAAACAAGAATGAGTAAATTAGTAACTGCCTCTAGGCATATTCAGTTTTGATTGCATGGCAATGAATGTGGTCTTAGACCTGGAGTGAAATAAGTAAGTAATGCTAGATACAGTTCAATAAAGATGAAAGGATGAAACCTGATAATGTTAAGGAAATAAAAAGTTTCTAGCGCAGTAATAATGTTAAGGAAATAAAGTTTCTACTGCATTAATAATGGTAAGGAAATAAAGCTTCTACTGCATTACTAATGTTAAGGGAATAAAGTTTCAACTGCATTAGTAATGTGAAGGAAATAAAGGTTTGTACTGCATTAATAATGTTAAGGGAATAAAGTTTCTACTGCATTAATACATCTGCATTATAAGAACTGTTCTTCAATACAGATGGGAAATATATAGCAAGCACTGCATGAAGTCACCCCTAATAAAGCTGTGTTGTGCAATATATTTGTATTTTGGGCTTGGTCATGAAATCAAGTATTACATCTGCTATGATGTAAAAACACAAACAATATCAGTAAGTGACTGAAGGTTAGCTAACAAAAAGTGTTCTGCTAAACTGTAGATATGGAGCTGTACTACAACATATAATGCATTATAATATTTGCTCTGCAGTGTCTGCACTATGATCTGAAGAAATAATAGGAACCCCCAGGGTATATTGTGTATGTCAGGATTGCCTCATGCTAACCATTGCATTTCAGCTATATGCATTCCTGCTGTTAGGTATGCTGCTGCAGACAAGTATGAAACTGTAATAGCTGTAGACTGCAAATATACTATCTGCAATTATAAATGAGTCAGGTAGCCAATCCAGCTCTCGGATATTGTTTGTACACATCACATATATTCCCACCCACTGGGGATTTATTGTCTACACTTGCATTCCATGTATTAATCCACAATTCACCTACTATCTTTGTCATGCATGGATCTCATGCATGTGTGTTCAAGTGTCATTGCAGTCTTCTATAACACTCTGCCTCTATTACCAGGTCATATTTTGCTACCAGGTGAGCTCTGGGAACATATCAGTCAATCAATATGCACTAGTGGTTCAATAGCTCAGTTTGGTAAATGACAGCTGTGATGTACATTTTATCACACACAGACTGGGGTTCAAATCCAGTGACAAGTACTACTAAATATTATAGAAGCATTTATGTATTGTTAACAGATGTTCCAGGAATTACAGGTAAATAAATGGCTGTAGTAGCTGTTAGAATGGGTTAATATTTTTTTTGTTTGTTCTCTCCACTGTAACTGTTGATGTGCCGCATACCACTGTAAAAACATGGGACGGATTCACGAAGGCTTGCACGAAGTCTTAGAGTAAGACTCCATGCAGCCATCATGTCCGACGAGCGATCCAGGAACAGCCTGCAGGGGCGTGCAAGAGAGCTCCTAAAACAGCTCTTACACGGACAGGGCCGGGATATACAAATTACCTCAATTGCAGGCGAAAGGCATGCAAATGAGGTAGAGTTGCGATTCAGGAAACCCGAACCTGTCCGAGTTAGAGCAGTGTTATTTGCAGAAATGTACTCAGTTGACAACTGAGTACCGTTCTGCAAATAGCAAAACGGAGCTGTGACAGCTCCAAATAAAGGTTGCATCCAGTGCAGGAAGCATGCCAATGGCCAAATATACGGCCATTGGAAATGTTTCCTGATGCAATATGAAAATAAAAATAATTTTTTTTTCTCTGATTTCTGATGTTTAAGCGTAGCGCAGTGCCACGCAAACGGGCTGCGCTCTAAAACCCAGAAAACTAAAAATTAAAATCCACAAATGTGGATCTTATTTAAATTGTTAATGTACAATGCAAGGGAATGGCAGGCTGAAAACAACATGGCCACCGAATAGAGGTTGCTAACGGGGGAAGCTCAGTCTAAGAGATGTAACCAAGCATTAGTAGGCAATCCTATGTAAATGAGGGTCAGGATAGTGAATCGCAAGTTTACATAGCAAATGAGCAGTCAGTGGAGTGTAGGAGTAGGATAAGGGGAGTAACAGAGTAGAAGATAGGTAACATCACAAGGGGGGTATGTATGAAAGAAGTGAAGCTCATTGGAGGAGAGTGGCATGTGTCTGCTGTCATTTACACATCATGGAAAGAGGTGTGTAGACAGGTAGGCTAGGGAAAGGCAAGAAATGGAAGGTGTATGCCGTGGATAACACCAAAGTTTCCTGCTGAGCATGCATGCGTGCGTGTGCGCACCTGTAAACTTGAGTAAGACAGAGTGCACGCGTGTAAGCGTGAGTGCGTGCGTTTAAGCCGGAGTAAGCATGTATAAGGCTGTTTAAAGAGTTGTAAGTGTGTTTGTGCTGGTGTGTGCGCATTTTAACCCGAATGAGCAAGTTTTAGTCCATGTAAGCATGTGTGCACAAGTGTAAGCTGCTGTGCATGTGTTTGCGCTTGTGTGTGTGGTGCTCCCCCCTGAGGAAACAGAAAGGAAAAAGGAAGCACAACAAATAGTAAGAAGCTACCAGGGAGTACTAGCAGAGCTAGCAGGTGAAAACAATCAGAATCAGGCAATTACACAGGCAGTACACTAGCCTAGCCCAGCCTAGCACTTAAAACTCAGCAAACAACAGTCCATTATGTTTCTCACAACAGACACTGCAGTAAGCTAATAGAAGTGAAAACTGAAAAAGCTTTACTGAGACAAAGAAATGTTAGGGGCTGCCAATGCTGTTATAAGGCGACATATGCAACATGCTAAGGGTGGTGACAATGGAAATGCTGCTGGACAACCCACAGTGAGGAGATGGAGAAGAGTGTACTGGCCCAGGGTAACCTACCAGGGGCTGCATGAGCTGGAGATAGTGGAGTGCTATAGAGTGGACAGAGACCTTCTGCAGAAAATTGTTGAGCTGTGCAGGCCATGCTTCACACACAGAACCAACAGAGGGGAACCCATCCCAGTGGAAACCAAGGTGTGTGTTGGCCTAAGAATATTAGCAACAGGTACCTTCCAGAGACCAACTGCTGATATGATGGGGATATCACAGGCATCAGCATCCAGGGCACTGCACCAGTTACTGGATGCCATGTCAGCACATGTCGGTGATCATGTATATTTCCCCAATTCCCGTGAGGTATTGGCCAGCAATATGCGTCTCTTCCAGCAAATAGCGGAATACTCTGAGGTAGTGGGTGCAATAGACTGCATGCACATATGCATCAAAGCACCAGCCGGCGAGCGGGGTAGGGTCTACTTCAACCGCAAGGGCTTCCCCTCCATCAACTGCCAGGTCATGTGTGATGCCCAGGGCATAATACTGAATGTGTGTGCAGGCTGCCCTGGAAGCTACCATGATTCCCATATCTGGCATCTGATGCAGCTGTACCAGACATTTGCCAATGGGGACATCCCACATGGTCACCTAGTGGGGGATGCTGGCTATGCACTGGAGCATTGCTGATGAGACCCATCAGAAACACACAAACACCTGAACAGGAACGCCATAATGAGGCACATGCACAAACATGTAATGTAATAGAGCATGTGTTTGGGCTGCTCAAGTCATGGTTCCGGTGCCTGGACACATCTGGTGGATCCTTGCAGTACTCACCAACTACATGTACCCAAATTGTCATGGTATGTGCTATGCTACATAATATGATCCTGCGAAAACAGCTGCAGCAGGACCAGCATAGGCCTGGGCCAAACAGCCCCCCACCATTGCCAAGGCCATCACAGGCAGAGCGTGACTCAGAGGAGGAACAACCTGAGTCTGCTCCAGTAGGCAGAAGGAGGCATGCCCAGTATGCTTTGGCATTGGTAAAGAGGCAACACATAGCACATACACTGGCTCAGTAGGAACTCTGGAAATGATACCTCTGTCTGACTTGCACATATAGTAAAAGGGATGTCTAAGTTGACACTACCTGCTTTCAAACATGTACAGGGAGTGTAGTATGTGCATCTGACATAGGCAGCCCTGCAGCACCACCTAAGGCATGATTGCCATGTGTTAAGCAATATAAAGCAGTGCTAAACAGCATTTACCACCATGTAGTATATGCAAACAAAATCGCACACACTAACTAGCACAACTGTGGTCAATGTTGAGTAATATTGGGCAACGTCCAGCAATGTTGGTGAATATTGAGCAATGTTGGACAAGCCTGGTTTAAGTAGCGCATAGCTGAACAAAAGCCAACATGCTCATATTTGTTTAACTGTCCCTTAAGCAGTCTGATCTGCTCAGTATGAAAATATAAAGCATTGATGGGCCTTGAACCAAGAATACTGTGTACTACAGTCAATGTACTGAACCAGTAAACCATGACAGTATTGCAGTGGTCAGCCTGTATGAAGGAATGTTGATAAGTCTCATGGAAACCCTGTAGGCACAGCATAATCCCTGTTGAGTTATGACACAAAGGTGAGTCCTGCAGTAAGAACAGAACCTGACTTCCAACACACACAGTATAAATGTTAATATTGGTCATGTTCACACACATCAACAAATGTAGTGGACCTCAGATAGCAACATACTGATAGGTCACACTGGGCATGCTCACACACTTGAATAAATGAGACAAATGTCAGGCAACAAAACACGGAAAGCCTGAACTGGGCATGCTCACACACCTAGGCCATGTCTGAGTACAGCAGTGGGCCACACATATCTGGCAGTTGCATGTGTTAACCCAGGAACCTGTCACTATCCAGCAATCCACCCTGTGCACACAGTTATATGACAACAGACACATCTATAATATAGTGGAACCCTGTCATAATCAAATATGTTCTGCAGATACAGAAGTTGTTCATAGAAACTGGTAAAGCAAAGATGATAAAGACCTACAAACAGTATCAGCAATTAACATTGTGCATCCTGAACATTAGCATAGGTTCAGAGGTTGATACTAGGCTATCTGCCCTAGGGCATGTACAAGCCTAGCCAGAGTGTGTTTGGCATGTGCAACCCTGTCAGATTACTACACTGTGTGTGTGAATAGTAGGTCACACAAGATAGCCCATGTACATTTAGGCTAGTGTGCCTCTGTCTAGCAGGGACACAGAAGATATCCCAGGCGTAAACATATGATCACCCATACAGTCATCAAGATGTCTCCTGTAGGTGGTCAGTGGGTGGCTCTGCCTATGTGAAACTGGGATTACAATCTGGAGTGAGTGGAGGCTCTGGGATAAGAATCTGTCCCTCCAGCATGTCCTATTAACATCTGTGCTGAGGTATACGTCCCTGGAGTGTGTAGCTCCAAGGGAGTTGGATATCCTGAGGTGGAGCATGTCCAGTAAATCTGGGTTGGGTATATCTGTAAACAACAGGCACCATCATATCTGAGTAGGTGGTAAGCGACTGAGTAGAGCTGGAGTTACTGCATCTGAACTGTGCAGGGCATCTGTGTGAGTCCCTAGATCTGCTTGGTGAGGAACTTCTGTGGCCAGTACAGTTGCTGCAGGTGTCAGGTAAGGTACACCCCAAATGTGGCATTGTAACCAAGCATGGTTGTGATGAGTATAGGGGCACAGTGACCTCACTCGATCTAGATGTGAAACCATATGGGATAAGGTGGCCCACATAGAAAGTGTGTCCAACCACTTTGGCAATGTGAATGTCAAAGGTGACAGTACGAACAAGCCATGTCCTCAAACCCCTAACAACTCCTACCATATGTAATGGAGTACTACCTATGTGGCAATGTGTGGGCATGTTGTTATTCCCAAAGGGGATGACTATGCAACTAATGGCATTTAGCTGTAGGGCATGGCTCAGGCACCAGTCATCCATCTCTGTGAGACCCTGTTTGAGTATGCATGTGGCAGCTGGAGAGTTGATCATGGCACCCAGTTTGCAGTCAAGTGCAAACATGTTCAGCCATATTCCCCCTGTGGTAGCCTGTACGTCAGACAAATATATACTGAACAAGAGAGGTCCCAGGACCGAGCCGTGTGGGATGCCATGTGTAACTGGTGTATAGTCAGACATGGCACCTGCAATTCTGACCATGTGGGTGCTATCCCTGATCCAGGTAGCAATCCATCATGTGAGATATGTGTCCATATCGATGCTGGTGAGCCTATGCATAATGGCCCAGTGGGTTATTGTGTTGAAGGGTTTTGCAAGGTTCAGGTAGGCTGTGTGGACAACCGTCCCTATGTCGATGGACCTGTTAACCGTTTAAAGAATACAAACAGGTTCAAGAGGCAAGATCTTCCCAAAACAACGTTGAAATGTGTAGGACACAGTGTCTGTAGGTTCCCGATGTCTATGTGTATGAGTCCCATGACAATACGCTCCATAGCTTTGCAGAACAGGCTAGTTAGGCTTATAGGGCAATATTGTCTGTGGTCCGTTGTGGCACAACCTCTGTGGAGTGGGACCACTGTCGCTGTACGCCATTCCTTGGGTACATATCCTGTATTAACTCCGATATTGAACAGTGATGTAATGTGAGGGTTACGTCTTTCATGAAGCTTGTTTAAGATGCAGGCCGGGACACCGTCTGGTCCCATTGATATTGTGATGTACGCTTTGGGGAGGGCAGCACTCACCTGTTACTGTGTGATGTCAAGGAGGTTATACTCTGTTGGGATGGATAGTTGCTCCTTAGGGGGCATGGAGAGGAGACATCTGCACTGAACCTGTTTGCCAGGATGTTGGCAATGCCAGTGGGTTCAGGGTACATTTAGTCAATATGCAGTAACTCACAGCATATCAGTGAGTATCCAACCAGGTTCCTGACATAACTGAAGAAGGCTGTGTGATAGTCCTACGTGTCTGGTGCAATTGTCCAGTAGAAGCGGCCCTTACAAAAGTTCATGATTGATCATAGCTGTCTGCTAGTACAGATCACAGATGCCTTCCCAGTCTGGGATTGTGCTCTATCATGTAGTAGCATCCTCCTGACGTTTTACAGCTTATTAATGGTTGGGGTCTACCAGACAGGTCCCCTACCAATGGAGTAGTGAGTCCTGTTGTTATTTGGGATAGCACAATCCATGCAGTCCACTAGATGTCCATAGAATGTGTATGTAAAGGATTCAGCAGTGTGAGCCGTATTTGCCACTGTCTCAGGGTCTCTGAAGGATACCACCTTGCTTTGGTGAAGTGAGACGTTGGCTCATGAGAAGTTCACCAAGATTACCCAGGATGGGTGTGTGGAGGGTATATGTATGTCCAGTGGGATACATGTATGTTCTGACCTTACCAATGAGGGGTATATCGCTGGTGTGGAACATAGAGTCCCCATGTTGGTGATGATCAGGTCCAATATGTATTCCCCCTTGTGGCTGTGCTGTCTATTTGTGCCATAGCATATGAGTCTACAAATTGTAGCGACTGTTGTGTGAGGGTGTTGGGGCTTGAGTAGTATCCCCAGTCAATATTTGTGTATATGAAGTCACCCAATATAATGGTGTTTGTGGAGACCTTCATATTCTCCATAGTTCCCATGAAAGACGAGTGTGGTTCCTGAGTTTGGGAGGGTGGTCTGTAGCAGGCAACAAACTGAAAGGCAGTTTTGCACAATGGTAGTTGTATATGTATGGTCTGTGATGCTTTGTGCAGTGCTACTAACCCGGAGGTGTGTATATCTGTGATGTATATGGATACTCTCCCTAGTTGTGTTGTCTGTTCCAAGTCTTGTTGTCAGAAAGCATGGTATGAAACATAACCTGGTAGCGCTGGTGTGCATAAGTGAGCCTGAACCAGGTGTCTGTTAGTGCACAGATATCACTATCCTCAATACTGAGGAGAGGCCTGAGTGGCCGCAATATGAGGGTAACACATCTGGTGTTGAGCAGCATTACCCTTAGTTTCATTTAACCTGTAATGTCTATGGAGGTGGGTTTGTCTTTTGAGCCCTGCTTAAAAAAGGCACTATGGTGGTAGCAAGAGCCTTAGCCAGCATTCAAAAGTCCAAAGGTGACAGTTGCAAGCTATCCATAGTGAAGCTACGTGGCATGTTGAGCATGTCGCCACAGGCTGACAGACACTGTATCCCCAATGAATGAAACAAATTTGTTAGGCAACTGTTAAATGTGATATGCTTGTCTTTATACTATGACATCATAATTGGTGGGTGTAAGATGCTAGACAAGGTCAGGGTCATACTGGCCTGGGCTACATGATCAGAGTGTTCCTCCATGTATCATGTCATGTGGTCCAGGGAGTAACATCTGAGGTTTTATGCACCAGCATGGACAATGATGGTGCCAGTCCTGTACTTGCTTTGGAGTGACCTGACTGCCTGTGTTATGTGGCAGATCCTGGCACCCGACAGGCAGCCCAAAGTGACTATTCCCTTGTTAGGGCTGGTGAGTGGTACATCAGTGTGTCTGACAATAAGTGTCACCTATTACAAGTGTATTAGGTGTGTTGTTTAGCCCGAAGGGCAGTGACTGTGTGGCACACTGACATTGTGAACTATGTGATATGTGGGTATTATAGTGGGGTAGCAGTTGTGTGTGTGTCTGCTTTGGAGGTCTCTGCTGCTTAGGCAGAGTACATTTTCAGCATCCAAGTATGTCTATGTGTGATAATGTGGTTTGAGTGCTGTCACTAGAGGATATGTGAGACTGATATGTGGTGTGTGTGGTTACCTTCACCACCTGATAGACTGTGCCAGTCATGGGTCGAGAGAGTTCAGCACCCTGTATGTCTCTATAGGTGCATCTCAGACATATATCTGAGTTTGTCGGGAGGAGGAGAGGGTTGTCTGTGTACATGAGGCAGATGTGACATTGTGTCAATATCACAATATTCACCAGCTGGACTGGAGAGTACACACAAAACTGACCCCTGGACATGCCAGGATATTATGATGACATACTCTGTAGCCTGATCACAAAGGACCAGTAGGGTATTAAGTGTGTAAAAGAGTATAACAGGGATTAGTGCTCATGTTTGTTGGTGTTTTGTAAAGAGTAGCTGAGAAGGAGTCCAGACTGAATCATGACACCTCCTTCAGCTATGTCATAAATAGCAATGTACACCCATATATGTCCTGAGTCAGGGTCAGCTGTACCTGACTGACAATGCTGACATCCTGACAGACAGGCCCATATGTACATACCCACCTCCCACTGACAATAGGCCATATCATCATACCAGGAGATATCACATGTAAAATGGATGAGCAGCTACCCCCACTGCCAAAAGCATGGCAGCAAGTGGAATACATTGATTCCCAATATGTGTCATGCACAAACTACAGAAGAAACAGATCCTGCACCTGAACAGTCAGCTGAGCCTCACCCCCTACACAGGATGTGGAACCGTTGAATGTGTCACAGCAAAATATGGCACTCCCCACAAGTGTTGGTGCACAACACACCATGGGACGTCAAGTCCAGTACGCCTATGAAGTCTGATCTGCAAGGTCATGGAGTCCATCATGGTTGCAGTCATAAGCAGAGCTATTGGAAGCTGACATACACACAACCCTACCAACTGTGTTATGTTCATGTGTGGATCATGGTTCCCAAACATGCTAGACTGTTTGCAAGGCAGCCACCCAGGACATACATCAATGAACACATCTACACATGTCTCACATAGACTTTGAATAGCCCTTTATCAACATCCCAGACACATGTAGTATCCACAAAACCAACAAGCTGTGCATAAATATGTGTTGACATATGACGGAATGTCAATGTGTCCACAGATAGATCACACAAGGTAAGGAATATGAGGTCTTGTTCAAGCTGTTGACACCTGCTGACCCACATGGACCATTCCTGGAATGGCATAAAACAAAGTGTACACACATCACCATGTCCAGTCTGATGATGTCACCATCCTATACATACAGCAGGAGAAAAGAAACCAACCAATAAAACAAATAGTGTGCCGTGTTAATGCGTCTCTTTCTCTAGTGTCATAACATAGTTAGGTAGGGGTTTGAATCCTGCAAACAGTGAGTGTATGTGTGCAGTTTCCTTTGAGAGGTGTTCCCTTTTTGTAGACTGGGAAAACTCACTAAAAGAGGTACATTCCCCTTTGGAAAGTCTGATGATGTCACCATCCTACAAATACAGCAGGAGAAGAGAAACCAGCCAGTAAAGCAAATAGCGCGCTGTGTTAATGCATCTCTCTCTGGTATCATAACATAGTTTGGTAGATGTTTGAATCCTGCAAACAGTGAGCGTGTGTGTGGGGGGTGGTGTGTGTATGTGTGCAGTTTCCTTTGAGAGGTGTTCTCTTTTTGGAGACTGGGAAAACCCACTAAAAGAGGTACATTCCTCTTTGGAAAGTCTGATGATGTCACCATCCTACAAATACAGCAGGAGAAGGGAAACCACCCAGTAAAGCAACTAATGTGCCATGTTAATGCATTGCTCTCTAGTATCAGAACATAGTAAGATAGGGGTTTGGATCCTGCAATCGCTGGGGGTGTGTGTATGTGTGCAATTGTCTTTGAAAGGAGTGCCCTGGGGGTGTGTGTATGTGTGCAATTGTCTTTGAAAGGAGTGCCCTTTTCGGAGACTGGGAAAACACACTAAAAGAGGTACATTCCTCTTTGGAAAGACTGATGATGTCACCATCCTACAAATACAGACGGAGAAGAGAAACCACCCAGTAAAGCAAATAGTGCACCGTGTTAATGCATCACTCTCTAGTATC